>NC_091084.1:16336730-16637884 GCF_032405125.1 Capricornis sumatraensis
GTGGGCTACAGTCCATGGGGTCATGGCTTAACAACTAAATAGGATTCACTAACTCACTGCCCTCTCTTGAAATTTCTTGAGTGGGGAGAAAGTATCCAGTAAGACCTGGCCTCAGCCAGCGTGAAGGTTAGAATCATGTAGTGGAAAAGGACATAAGTAAATCAGTGATTATTATGTGACAGGTACTATCACAAAGGTATACTTTGGAAGCAGAAAGGGCAGAGCATTCTAAAACAGTTCATAAGTAAATAAAGTTCTACTACATTTAAACACACTTAAAGTATTTGGAGGGTATTCACAAAAAATAAGAATTCAAAGAAAAATAAACTTTATGGAAAGAAAAAGAGAATATGCTATAAGATATATACAGGTAAGAATGTATCTGTTTTCCTTTCTTGTATCCTTAGAGTTTAGTATTTGGAATGTGGAAGGTACCCAGGAAAAGTGTTTTGACTAAATCAGTTGAAGAAAATGAGAAATATTCAGTTATTTTCTCTTTTAACAAAATGTCGTTATCTTCTGAAGAATGCTCATTTCCCTTTACTTGCCATCCTTAGTAGTCCCCTAGTTCTTAGGTCTGGTAGACTTGTCTTTGTCTGTTGAAGCTAATGCACCATCATAAAGCTCATCTTCCTTTGACATCACTTTCCATGTGTGATACCCCGGTTTAAAAATTCTTCAAGGGGATCCTTGTTTCTTACAGTGGTGACTGCAGACTTCTGAGCCTTGTGTTCAGGGTTCTTTGTGTTTGGTCCTATCACAGCTGTCACACTGTATCGCCCACTGTCACCAAGTATGACCCCACCTCTTCAG
The DNA here is from genome assembly GCF_032405125.1 of Capricornis sumatraensis. Classification (NCBI taxonomy): domain Eukaryota; kingdom Metazoa; phylum Chordata; class Mammalia; order Artiodactyla; family Bovidae; genus Capricornis; species Capricornis sumatraensis. The sequence continues at coordinate 16,337,544 of NC_091084.1, forward strand.
GGATTCCTCAGATAGTCTCTCACCTGTACACAAAATGTGCTCATCTCACTTCCTTTCATGCTCACTTGCTCACATATCTGGAGTGTACTCTGCTCTTCAGTGAAGCAAATGATGCTCAGTCTGTTCATCACAGACTCCCTGCCACCTCTGTCCCTTCTGGCCCATTATGATCTTTATTTTCTGATAGAAGATACTTAGATAAGTCAGAAAGATAGCAATGATGAAAGACTTTACAGAAATTATATGAGGTGAATTTGAAAGACACAGGCAGTCACTAATGTGCACCTCTTTCATGGAAATCCCCTTGAAAATGGGGTTTATGGTTGACTCATTTCCATGCTTAATAAATAAATGACTTTAGACCATACCCTTATGATTTCCATTTTACTGAAACTTTTCTCTCCAGAGTCCATTGGCTCTCCTTTCTAAAAGTTTGTATCTTTTATAATAACCTTGAGAGGTTTTTTCTTTTTAATTATAAAAGCAATACAATGTAATGATAATTTGTGGAAAATAGAAACAGGGTTAAGGAAAAAGTAAAAATCACCAGTGCTTCTACTACTGTCACCATCTCTTTGGTATACAAACAAATCTTCCCTAAAAGTTCCCTAAAAGCATTTGATACCCCAAAAAACATCTTCCTTTAAAGTTCCTATATAGAATTTTTGGGTATCAGAGTAAAAGCTCTTCAACTCTACTGACCATAAGTTTATGATGTCAGCAGTTGGCTAAGTTATAATATAAGTAGAGTCTTGCCTATTATACTGTTCAATGGTCTGTAGCCTATTTATTGGGTTTGTAATTATTTTGATGTGATTTGCAGATTATATTACATATAATATTAATGTCATTAAGGCTTAAAAGAATAAAAACTTTAAATGTGTTAAAAGTTTCAGTAAAAACAGCCAAATAATTATAATAGAAATAAATACAGAAATTATTAAAAAATTAGAAAGTGTGGAAAAACTGATGAACATAAAAGTATATTTAATACAGTCATGATGCAGCAGGGATAATAATGACTATATTCAGTTGATGGTAAAGAAATAAGTAAAATTGTGCCTAGAGGATATTTAATTAGGTGGTGGTTGTAGAGTCGCTCAGTCGTGTCCGACTCTTTGCGACCCCATGGACTGCAGAATCAGCATAGACAAGTAGAAAGTGAAAAATTCCAGGGGCGTCCCAGTCTTAGGTGGGTCTTCATAGTTTTGTGAGATTTACCAACAGGAGCCCTACCAGGTTCTTACAGTGAAGGCTTAGAAAAATTCTCTTTTGATACTGGCAGAGGGAGAGGAAAAGCAGCTATTTTGAAAATGTCCAGAACATTCTGTTTTTCTTAAACCTGCCCTCAAAAGAACCTGTTTTGCTAGCCTAGCCTGTGGGTTTTGTCAGAGCCTAACTGATCTGGGGGAAGGGAGATACCCAATTCCAGCCTCCTCTAACCTTCCCCATGGGTGAAGAGAAATGCAAACTGCAGCACCCTCTGGCCAGCCTGTCCTATGGGGGTGGAGGTGGGGACAGTGAAAGTGTTAGTCCCTCAGTTGTGTCCGACTCTTGGTGACCCCATGAACGGTAACCAGCTAGACTCTTCAGTCCGTGGAATTTTCCAGGCAATAATACAGGAGTGGCTTGCCATTTATTCCTCCAGGGATCAAACCCTGGTCTTCTGCATTGCAGGCAAATTTTTTTTTCACAGTCTGAGCCACAAGGAAAGAAGCACTTATAAATGTCACAGTCTTTATAAAAGGCAGAGGATTAAGAGATTGAGACACAGGACTATGGGACATTTCTCCTCCTGCCTCCACACCTCACCACCACTTTAGAAACCTGTTTATCTCAGCTCTTTTTACCTGGTGCATTATGTTCAACTTTTAACAAAAAATTACAAGGCATACTAAAAGCCAGAATTGATATGTATGAATCAACAACAATTTTATACTTCTATCATAAAATAGATCACCAAAAGAAACTTATATTTCTATTATCAGTTCAATTCAGTCGCTCAGTCGTGTCCGCCTGTTTGCGACCCCATGAATCGCAGCACGCCAGGCCTCCCTGTCCATCACCAACTCCTGGAGTTCACTCAGACTCACGTCCATTGAGTCAGTGATGCCATCCAGCCATCTCACCCTCTGTCATCCCGCTCTCCTCCTGCCCCCAGTCCCTCCCAGCATCAGAGTCTTTTAGAATGAGTCAACTCTTCGCATGAGGTGGCCAAAGTACTGGAGTTTCAGCTTCAGCATCATTCCCTCCAAAGAAATCCCAGGGCTGATCTCCTTCAGAATGGACTGGTTGGATCTCCTTGCAGTCCAAGGGACTTTTAAGAGTCTTCTCCAACACCACAGTTCAAAAGCATCAATTCTTTGGCACTCAGCCTTCTTCACAGTCCAACTCTCACATCCATACATGACTACTGGAAAAACCATAGCCTTGACTAGATGGACCTTTGTTGGCAAAGTAATGTCTCTGCTTTTGAATATGCTATCTAGTTTGGTCATAACTTTTCTTCCGAGGAGTAAGTGTCTTTTAATTTCATGGCTGCAGTCACCATCTGCAGTGATTTTGGAGCCCCCCCAAATAAAGTCTGACACTGTATCCACTGTTTCCCCATCTATTTCCCATGAAGTGATGGGACCACATGCCATGATCTTCGTTTTCTGAATGTTGAGCTTTAAGCCAACTTTTTCACTCTCCACTTTCACTTCATCAAGAGGCTTTTTAGTTCCTCTTCCTTTTCTGCCATAAGGGTGGTGTCATCTGCATATCTGAGGTTGTTGATATATCTTGCATTGGTATGTTGCATTTGTTATAATTGATGAACCAATATTGGCACATAATATTAATTAAAATCCATGGTTTACATGAGGGTTTACTCTTGGATTGTATGTTCTCTGGGTTTCAACAAATGTATAATGACATGTTTCTACCATTACTGTGTCATGAAAAGTAGATTCACTACCCTGAGAGCACTCTTGACCCCACCTCCCTGTCCTTCCCCCATCTCCCTGAACCCCTGGCTACCACTGGTCTTCTCCGTGTCTCCATAGTTTTGTCTTTTCCAGAATGTCACATAGTTGCAATCATCCAGTACATGGCCAGATTGGCTTCTTAGCAATATGCCTTCATGAGTCTTCCATGTCTCTTCAGGGCTTGATAGCTCATTTCTTCTCATCACTAACTAATCTTCCTTTGAATTGATACACCACAGTTAGTTTGTCCATTTACTTACTGGAGGACTTTTCAATTGCGTTCAAGTTTTAACAGTTATCGAACACCTTGCATTTTAAGATTTAAACTTGAAAAATTTTCTTCGTATCAGGTATATTCATTCCTAGGATTATTGTAACAGAATACGCAAACTGGGTGGCTTAAAACAACAGAATTTTATTCTCTCACAGTTCTGGAGTATGTAATAAGAAATATATTTATATATATAGGTCTTCATCTGTAGCTCTTAGAGCTCCTAAAACTTGTCATCATCTAAGTGATAAGAGCCAGAGAAGCATCTTGGGATATAATATTTGGCTTTTTAGTCTCTGGTTCCGGAGTGATAAACGTAAAGAGCATCTTTTGTTATTCATAGTACACCCTGTTGGGTCACACCTGAGTTTGTGTTAATGAATAACTCTTGGAAAGCCCCTAAGGATGGGGCCTGGTTATCGTGGGAGCCCACCTTTGATTGCTTTTGGAACTTTCAGCCTCTTCCATCTCTGGGGAGGGGAGAGAGGCTGGAGGTTGAGTTGACCACTAATGGCCGTAATTCAGTCAATCTAGTAATGAAGCCTCCATAAAGATACTCTATGTGGTTTAGAGGTCTTCCAGATTGGTGCACACTTTAAGGGTATGGAAATTTCAAGGTGTGGAAATCCCACACAGCCTTATACCACATACTGGTATCTAAGTGCTGTCCTTCATAAAAATTTGGCAAATGTAGGTAAGATGTTTCCCTGAGTTTTGTGAGCCATTTTAGTAAATTACTGAACTGAAGAAGAGCTTGTGGGAAACTTTGCTATATGAATGTTTGCCCAGAAATACAGATGACAGTCTAGGGTTTGGGATTGGTGCTTGAAATGTAGGGGCGGTCTTGTGGGACTAATAAGCCCTTAAAACATGTGACCTGCACTAACCACCGTTGATAGTGTAGTAACTGAGTTGTAGGATACCCAGGTGGTATCTGCCAAGAATTGGAGATTTCCTTGGTATGGAAAAACCCACATATCTATGTCAGAAGTGTTGAGAGAGAGGATAGAAAAACAAATTTTTTTTTTTCCCCCTTTTAGGAGGCTTGTAATGTGAAATCAAGGTGTTGGGAGGGTGGTTACTTCTGAGGGCTCAGAGGTTCTCAGAGCCCTCACCATCTGTTCCATACCTCTTTTCCAGCTGCTGGGGAAGACCCATGATTCTTGCTGTTGCTTGGCTTGTAGATCCATCACACTAATCTCTGCCTCCATCTTCACAGGACATTATCCGTGTGTCTCTGTGTTTTCATAGGGATGTCATCCTACATACACGGCGGTCATCCTGGATTAGGAGTCCACCCTATCCAGTATATATCCTCATTGAACCAACTGCATCTGCACTGACTGTATTTCTAAATAAGGTCATGTTCCCAGGTGCCATCAGTTAGTACCTCTCCCTATCTTTAAATAACCTGTAGCATGAAGTGATGCTTTCCAGCCTGCTCCTGTGTGCATACTCTCCCTTTTTTTGGTCATTGTTGAATCATTGATGATGATGTAATATTATCCAGCTCTTACTAATTGTGGTTTCAGCTGAAAACCAAATTTTCCTTGGCAGTGTTATAAAAAAGGGCTTCCTTGTGCTTGAATTTGGATGTATTTTCAAATATATAACCAATAAGATACATCCCAGATGCCAGTGTGTGGCTCTACCCTGCTCAGATTGGTTTTTATGGTTCATTTGCGTACTTTGTGGTTTGTCAAGTATAAAAAAATAACAATAAAGTGAAATTGATGTGAAATGATTTTTTCCTAGAATTATCCAATGAAGGATGTTTATTCTTATTATTATTTACTGTTTTAGTACATAAAGAAACTGTGAAAGATAGTTTATAACATCTACAGACTCCTTTTCCCCTTTTAGGTGGTTATAATTTAGTGTTTTGCAGATTTCAGAAAGAATTCTTTTCCTGTTTTTCTGTTATCTTACATTCCATGTGAAAACTGACCCCTAAGCTTGCCAATTTCCAGATCATCGTTATAGACAAGGTTTCTGAATTTCCTTTATAATAGTTTCCTAATCAGAGAGGAGAGAAAGGGAGGTTGGTTAGAGTCTCATGGAAAGTTACTGAGCACTCTGAAAATAGTTTGATAAAAAGGCCATAGAAGAAAATGGGGAAGAAACATGCTTGGAGATAGGGCAAAAGTGAATTCTGTTTTAGGAATTAAAAAAGTTATAAATTTCAATCTGTGTGGGTTTTTTGGTTTGTTTATTGTTTCCACCAGCAAGATTTTAATGTGTTCAATAGACTTTCTTTGAAAAGGGTTAAATATTGTATTAACTGCTATTAAAGAACAGATTTTATGTAATCTTTATTGATAGTGGAATACAGAGGAGCCTGATGTGCTACAGTCTGTGGGGTTGCAGAGTCACAGTTGCAGAGAGAGACAGTTTAGCCACTGAACAACATCATCATCTATTGATATAGCCAGAGCTCCTGAGTCAAGTCAGCGTCTAATGCAGCTGACCGGGAACAGATTGGCGAGCCAATGGTAGTGGCTTTGGTTCAGTAGGAGAACACATCTTATATATTCCAGAGGGTGTCTCCTGAGGGGAATGTCTCTCTTCCTCTCATATCTGGGTGTTACATAACTTCCTCTCTGCTGGAGATATTTGCATGTGAGTGCTGACATGCCTGATCAGTCTGGCTTTGCTGTCTTAGTTTCTCTACTCTCATTTTAGAAAGGTAGGACCCTTGTGTTTTTTAATTCTTTGTTTTGACCTTAACTCCTTTTTTCATTTAATCTATGTTTCCTTTTTCATTAGTGACATATCTGAAATGCAGTTCTCTTCAAGTAAAAATCATCATGCGTGATGAAGTAATTGTTTGCATTTGTTTTATAAACTAGGGTCAAATTTGATCACTTCTTCCAACAGTTTATCTCTTATCCCTCTTTATTTCTCTCATCATGGACTAATTTAGGATTTTGGTGTTTCTCTCCTATATTGTTACTGTCTCATCTTTATCATATCAGTTTTGTGCACCTCTTTGACCATGCTGTTTACCTCTGTCAGAGATCTGCAGTGGTCTTCCTTTAGATGACTGGTCAAGTTTAATATCCTTTCTCTCCTCCCTCCGTGTATTTTATTATAAAAATTTCCAAACACATTACTGAGTTATATGAATTCTCTGTATGTTGAATATTAACCTCTTATCAATTAATGTGATTTGCAAATATTTTCTCTCATTTGGTAGGTTGTCTTTTATTTTGTTGATGCTTTGCCTTGTTGTGCAGAAGTCCTTAGTTTGATATAGTCCCACTTGTTTACTTTTTCTTTTGTTGCCTTTTTGTGTGTGTGTGTCAAATCCAAAAAAATCATTGCAAAGACTGATGTCGCTGATGTCAAGGAGCTTGTCCTCTATATTTTCTTCTGGGAATTTTTTCAGGTCTTACATTCAAGTCTTTAATTCCTTTTGGGTTGATTCTTGTGTTTGGTGTAAGATAAGAGCCCAATTTCACTCTTTTGCATTTGATTATCCAGTTTTCTCAGCACTATTTGTTAAAGAGACTGTCTTTTCTTCATTGTATATTCTTGGCAACTTTGTGGTAAATTAATTGACCATGTATTAGTGGGTTTATATGTGTGCTGTCTATCCCATTCTGTTGATCTATGTATTTTTCTAATGCTAATACCATACTGCTTTGATTATTATAGCTTTGTAATATAGTTTGAAATCAGGAAGTATGATGCCTCCACCTGTGTTCTTTCTCCAGATTTCTTTGGCTATTCAAGATCTTTTGTGGTTTCATACAAAAGATCTTTATTTCTGTTGAAAAATGTCAGTGGAATTTTGATAGGGATTGTATTGAGCTTTTTTAATGTCAAAATTTACTTCATTTTATATTGTATATTCATGAAGAAATTATACTGGCTCTAGTTATTTTTAATAGTCTTTTCCTTTAAACTATATATTTAAAATTAAGTGGTTAATGTACCTGTCCTATTACAGAATTTGAGTTTTCTGAATCTCACTGTATATTTACCTTTATCAGTGAGTTGTACATTGTCATATGTTTTCATGTTACTATTAGTGTCTTTTCATTTCAACTTGAACTCTTTTCAGCCTTTTTTTTTTTTTGTAGGGCAGATCTAGTAGTGATGGTTTTGTGTGACAGACCTAACTTTTATTCATCTGAGAAAGTTTTTATTTCTTCTTCATTTCTGAAGGATACCTTTGTTGGATAAAGTATTCTTAGCTGGTAGTTTCTTTCTTTGACTAAAAGAAATGTGAAATGTCATTCATTCCGCTCTCTTCACCTGTAAGGTTTCTGCTCGGAGATCTGCTGATGGCCTAATGGTTACAGTCTATCTTACTGGTCTGTTTGTCTTTGGTTTTTGCAAGTTTCATTATAATGTGTCTTAGAGATAATGGGGGGAATCTGTTAGCTTCATGAACTTGGATGTGCAGCCTTCTCTCCAGGTTTGGGAAATTCTCAGCTATTTTTTTTTTTTAATGAGCTCTATTACCCCTTTCCTTTTGTTCTCCTTCTGGAACTCTAATGATTCTGCTGTTTATTCTTGATGGTGTCCTATAGATCATGTAGTTCCTTTTTATTCTTTTTCATTCTTTTTTCTTTGTTCTCTCTGACAGAGTTATTTCAAAGTTCTGTCCTCTAACCATAGATTCTCTCTTCTGCCTGTTCTGTTCTGCTCTGGATGCTTTCTCTTACATTCATTTCGTTCATTGAATCTTTGGCTCCAGAATCTATGTTTAGTTCTTTTAATGATTTGTCTCTGTTTATTTCTCATTTTGATCATGTATTGTTTTTCATGTTTTGTAACATTGTGTCTTCATTTTCTTGTAGCTCATTGAGTTTCCTCAGATGGCTATTTTGAATTCTTTATAGGATCAATCACTTTTCTCTGTATCTTTGCCTTAAGTTGCTGGAGGATGATTATGATCTTTTGGAGTGTCAGGTTTCCCTTATTCTTCATGTCCCTTGTCATTTTACACTGCTGTTTTGGCACTTGAAGTAACAGTTAACCTCCTCTAATCTTTACTAGCTGAGAGATACTTTTTGTTGGTCTGGTTTATGTTCTTGGGAAGGGTGATACTGGCAAAGGTCTTCCTACCCACTCTAATGTCCATACTTGTATTTTTCTTGTTGTTCTGATGGGAGTGCTGGAACTTCTTTAGAAACCTGAACTTCCATAAAGGCTTTCTCATATGTGGGTATCTGCCCAAGTGCTGTGTTTTCCAGGTACTGCAGTTAAGAGGGGTTACAGTCAGTTCACAGGCTCCTGCTGGCTCCACATCCTGTACCAGGTTCTTTCTGCTTGTTACACATTGCGCAGGTGGATGAGGCTCCTTCTAGGTCCTTCAGCATATGATGCTGGGTTCCATAGCTCCCATGAGGCACTTTTGTTCATTGTTAGATGCCAAATTTTAGATGTTAAAGGGCAACAAAAACAAGAGACATGCTACCATGATGCTAACATCATTCCTCTTGCTGCTTTCTTTAGAACAGTAAGTTGCTTGCTATTCTGTAGCTAAGTCTAGGAGTTTTATAGTTCAAGAGTTAAATATATGGTTCCCATTATGACATCCTATCTCAAATATTAATCCTTGTGTATTTTAGAGGAGAGAAATAAAGCACCATGTGAATAAGCCATTGTGACAAGAGACAGTGCCAATTTATGTTGATGCTTCTGTTAAGTGAATAAGTGTTTCTTACATTTTAATAGCACCTTGCAAGTCCCTTTATGATGCAGTGATCTCATTTCATATTCACAAAGTAAGGTGGATATTAATATTACCTTAATAATATAAATGATGAAACTAAGACTTAGAGGTGTATGGTGGCAGTAAATGTTTTTTTGTTTTTGTTTTTTTTGTGTGTGTTTTTTTTGATTGCAGGGTAGTTAGGATGTAAAACTTATCTTTGCTGGATACCACAAATTTGTTATATATATTTTAATTTTCATTCCCCCTTTTCAGCTTAATTACTGCCTCAAGTAATTTATTTTTCTTTTTTTCAAATGCAGGACACATGGGCTATATTTTTGTTGACTTGGCATATCTGAGAATGACTTCCGTATTAGAGTGATCACAGACTTTTCCTTTAAGCATCCAATAACATTTTCTTATTGTTTTCTGGGATATAGTTTTACAGAGAAACCTGAAGATTGCTGGGTTTTGCTTTTGTATGTAAATTCTCCAAAAAGTTTTGTCTATGTAGCCATAGTTTGTCTTTTCATTACAGTTCAAAAAGTTTTGCTAAGATGCACCCATATATGTCTCTGTTCATTGATTTTTTTTATTTGGAACACGGTAAACTAGTCTGATCAGCAAACATAGATTGCTGCTGCTGCTGCTAAGTCGCTTCATTCGTGTCCGACTCTCTTTATTCAATTTCAAAAACATGTTCTTCAGTTACAAGTTGGATTATTACTTTTAACCAGTTTTAATTTTTTCCTTTAGGGAATAGAATTATTTTATTGGTTATCATCTTCCCTCATGATTTTTATGTCTGTTCTTCTCTACAAATTCTGAAGAGGACTTTCCATGTTTGCCCTCTGCATAAGTGCTGCTTTCTGAATAATTCATTCAACTCTTTATTAATACCAGCACAGGTTTTATTTCTGTTATTACATTAAAATTTTTTGTAAGCAGTTCCTTATTTTACCCATTTCTCTTAGTTTCTGTCTCTCCTGTTCCTGTTTCCTGGGAGGTATGGCTCATTTACTTTTAGGTATGCAGATAGCTTACAGATTGTTTCTACTAATGCTTGTAGAAATTATTTTCAGAAGCCTGCTGGGTTTTTTTTTTGAGCTTTAAGCTGATACTTCTTGTCAAATAATCTTTTTTTCTAGGCTCCCCCTCCTCCCTTTTTTTCCTTTGGCTTTGCTACCGATAAATTTGTTCAGAGTCAGTGTTTGCCAGTAAACGAAGTGTCTGAATTGCCCTTGGCCTGCCTTGTTCAGTTGTTTGAGTTTCTTTTTATGCCAGTATCTTGAGCTCTAAGTGAGTTGTTCATGTAAAACCTCCAGTGTATACCTGTTACTAAAAGTCTGTCATTTGGTGCAGATTTTCCAAACAATGCTGTCCATCTTGCTTCTCTTCATTGTCTTGCTCTCTGACGTTCTAGTCAGAGAGTATGAGAGAGCCTACAGTTCTTGACATGTACTACTGACATGCATTTCTCTGTGTCTTTTCTCACTTTGCAAAGCTTTACTTATGAAGATTATATCTCATCACGCACCCATGCTTCTGCCAGAACTGCCTTTGTCTCCATGCCTGTCTGCAGTGCACATATTTTCTGGGGATTGTAGCTTCCTAATGAATGCAGAAATAGAGAGGAAATCATGGGGAACAACACTAACAACTATGAGAATTAAATCTGTGCAGTAGAGAACTAGTGTCCAGCTTTGTAAGTGACATGAACATTGAATTTCCAAATCAAGTGGTAGACAATGGGCACAGAATAAAGTATCTTCCCTTTATATGATCTTTCACATGTGTTTGATTGTGTTATTATTTGTATCTTTTGTTTTCATAATTAGTAGAAATTCTTACCAGATTCTGGCAGCCTTGTTAGTCTAAATATTTTGCTATTATTATTGATGGAAAATACTTGTTAAGTATATTTTTGTGTCAACTCTAATATAAATACTTTGTGTATTAACTAATTTAATTTATAATAACCCTTTTGTGGAGTACTGTGATTATGACCATTTTATAGGTGGGGGAAATGAGGCATAAAGAAATTGAACACCTTGTCTAAGAGTACCTACATAGCATGTAGCATAGTTAGAATTTGAAGCCAAGAAGTCTGTGTATATTTGCATTGTGCAAGTTTTCATCCTGATTTTCTGTATCTTCATAGGCCCACCCTCGCTCCTTCCTTCCCTCCTTATCTCTCTTCCTTTTTGCTTACATTTCTTTTATGACTACATAAAATATTATATCAGGAACTAGCAATGAGATACTATTAAAAATGTGACCTTTTTTGAGTTCTAGAATGTGGAATATTAAAAAAGTATATATGTGTGTATATATTTTAGTTCTTTAAGTATTGCTTTATGAAACAAATCATTAAATTTTCAAAAGTGAATTTGTTCAGCTTGCAGATGTAGTAAACAGAAGTAATTCGTTCTTTGTAGTTCTTCCTTTATTAACCTTGATGAGTGTTGGGCTGTGGCAGTAATGTTTAACCCTTTGTCTCATCCCCCCTAAGTGCACAGCTTAAACTTGGGAATGACTTGATTATCAGTAAGAATTAGATTCATTGGATTAGTGCTGCTCAATTCAGGCACCACTAGACTGATGGCTGTTGAGCACCGGAAATGTGGCTGGTCTGGTTGAAATGTGCTAGAAGTATAAAACATACTCTGGATGTTGAAGGCTTAATATGAGTAAAAGAATATAAAGTACCTTTTACTTAAAAATACTTATTATATCTTGAAATGACTGTTTTTGAGTTGTTAGATTAAGTAAAATATATTAGTAAAACCAATTTTGACTTTCTTTTTACTTATTTACTGTTAAAAGACAGTTAAAAATTATGTGTGTGCCTCGTATTTTATTTTTGTTGGGAATTCAAAAATGTGTGCACTGTGGTGTCTCTTCCCACAGTCTGGTAGGGAGGAGAGGCGCTCCTCTAAAACATACTCTGGATGTAGAAGGCTTAATATGAGTAAAAGAATATAAAGTATCTTTTACTTTAAAATACTTATTATATCTTGAAATGACTGTTTTTGAGTTGTTGGATTAAGTAAAATATATTATTAAAACCAATTTTGACTTTCTTTTTACTTTTTTACTGTTCAAAGATAGTTAAATATTATGTGTGTGTCTCGTATTTTATTTTTGTTGGGAATTCAAAAATGTGTGCACTGTGGTGTCTCTTCCCACAGTCTGGGTAAGTGCCAGAGAGGGGGTCATGCCTGCAGACCTCTGACCTAGTTTCGATGGCCTGTGGGAGGTGACCTGTAAGGCAGTTGTAGTACCTTGTGTTTTCTTCCTTTTTAGCTTCTTTTGAGGACTCTCAGTCTACTTTTTGGATGGAAGGAAATAAAAGTCAAATGCTATATAACAAAAAAAAAAAATTGAGAATCTTTTTTCTAGTTGTTTTGGTTCTCAGTCTAATGAAACAAATGAAGGTTGAAGTAGAAGGTCTGAGTCTGCTCATAGAGACCACTGCTCGCCCACCTCCTACGAAATTGACTTTGACAATCAAATGGCTAGTAGTGCCTCTTGCTCAGTATGGAACACAGATCGATTTGAGATCTCTTGACTTCAAAGTGTCTGTGGAACATATAGAAGGAGAGGGACATTAAACAATTGGATGTGTGGAACTGGAGTCCAAGAAAAATATTAACTAATGATATAGATTGAAGTGAGGTAAGGTCATAGTATGAAATCAACAGGAAGTGAGTAAAATGAGAAATGGGACAAACCTCTGAGGAATAAGTAAGGTTAAGAAAAGGGAATAGAAAGGTCATTGAAAAAGAGTGGCCAGAGAAGGAAGCGTTAGCCAGGCGAGTGTGCTCTCAAGGAGCAGGTAAGTGCGGGTAGTATCAGATGTAGCTAGGAAATAGAAATAAAGACTGAGAAATAGCCATTGTCATTAATAATGAGGAGATTATTGGGGAGGGCTTCCCTGGTGGCTCAGACGGTAAAGCCTCTGCCTGGAATGTGGGAGACCTGGGTTCGATCCCTTGGTTGGGAAGATCCCCTGGAGAAGGAAATGGCAACCCACTCCAGTCCTCTTGCCTGGAAAATCCCATGGATGGAGGAGCCTGGTGGGCTACAGTGCATGGGGTCGCAAAAGAGTCAGACAGAACTGACCGACTTCACTTTCACTTTCTATTGGGGAGAAAGCAGGTTCCCTGCAAAAAGTTGGGTTAGGTGGCAACGCCAGGTTGCAGAAGGTTGAGGAACTGATGGAAGGTAAAGAATTGGAGACAGTGAAGGTTATTGTTTGGCAGTGAAAGAGGTGAAAGTTAAGGCTATTGAAAGGTCGTGGGGTATACTTGGCATAAAACAGTTGCATGTGCGCATGCATGCACTTGTGTGTGTGTGTACATGTGTTCTGTGGGTTGTCCATTAGAAAACCATGATTCTGTATCTTTACATTCTTGGAATCCAGTGTAACACCCTTCATAAGGTAACTACTCAATAAGTGTTGTTGATCTTTATTTTATTAAATATCTCTTTTTCAACAAGACTCTTAATCAACATCATTTCCAGATCCTCTAAACATTAAATCTACATAAAAGTTTGATTTTATGTAAGTCTTAATGCAATAAGGCACTTGGATATGGCTGAAGGGAAAGAAAATGAGCTTTGTAGTCCACCAAAACTATAATTCAAATCTAGGTTCTGACGCTTTTTAGCTATAGGATTTTGTATAAGGTAATTGTTGCTTCTGGCCTCTTTTTCCTTATCTAGGAAATGAGGATAATGATACCTTCCCTTATAGGGCCATTGTAGGAGTCAATAAAAAAACATAAAGTGTTTTGTGTAGTACCTTCTACAAAGTAGGCACTCGGTAAATGTTTTGTAGAAAAATAGCAGCTTCATGTGTTATACATGCCAACATTACAGTCTTTATAATCACATATAATAGTATATGTGATATAATGCTGTTACTTTAAATAAGACCAAGCATACTCAGTTGAAATTTAAGTTAAAAATTAGCCTTTGAATAAAAAATTGTTTCTTTTCTTGCCCTCTCCTCTCTTTTCCAATCCAGGTCCTGAGGGAGTCTAACAAATTAGCAGAAATGGAAGAACCGCCCTTGCTTCCAGGAGAAAATATTAAAGACATGGGTCTGTAATGGTATTTTTTGTCAAATTTCCTCCTCTGTGACTGTACAGACTATTCAGTGTTTCCAGTGTACAAAGAACAGGCTCACTGTGCAGACACCTCCTATTTGACAGACTCGTTCCTGACAGCCTTCCCAGCCTCCAGTGTGCTCTTGATCTAGACCTATTGACTGTGTTTGGATTTTGACTAATGGAAACATGCCATCGAGTTATATTTTGCTGCTTTTCTGGTTTGAAAGAAGGTGACTTATTTTAAAAACTGTTGTGGAATTCCATCACAGTAAATTTTATTATTTTGAATTACTGCAGTTAGATAGTGGGTTGAATAGATAAAAAATTGAATTGTCACTTTGTACAAGTAATTTTTCTTGAAACACATTCTTTTTTTACTTCTTTATTTTTCCTCCTCTGAATAAATTTGTCAATTTTTGGATAAACATATTTCATCTACATTGCAAAGTGAGTCCTTTGCATGTCAGCGCCTTTCTTTATCCAACCTAAGTAACTAAGTATTAACTTATTGTATGGACTGGAAACACACTTTCAAGTTATTTTTTTGTCCTTATGCTTTAACTTTGTTATATTTGTGTGATAATATACAAAACACCCATAGCTTTTGTATTTTTAAGATATTTATTTATCAAAGTATAGTTGACTTACAGTATTAGTTTAGGTGTTCAGCATAGTAATTTGATATTTTTGAAGATTAAACAGCATACATAGTTATTATAAAATATTGGCTATATTCCTTGTGCTGCATATTACATCCTTGTAAGTTGTTTATTTTGCAACTGGTAGTTTGTACTTCTTAATCCCCCTTACCTGTTTTGCTCCTTTCCCCACCCCCTACCCCCTAATAACCCCTACTTTGTTCTCTGTATCTGAGTCTGTTCTGTTTTGTTATATTTATTCCTTTCTTTTGGTTTTTGATTCTACATATAAGTGGAAATATATGATGCTTGTCTTTCTATATGACATATTAAATATAATATCCTCCAGGTCTGTTCATATTCTCACAAATGGCAAGATTTCATTCCTTTTTAGGTATTCATTAGCAGAAGAATGGATAAAGAAGATGAAATATATACAGAATAACCATATGATCCAGCAGTTCCACTCCTGGGTGTATATCTGAGGGGAGAAAAGCCTTAATTAAGAGAGATATGCACACCCCAGTGTTCATAGCATTATTTACAGTTGCCAAGATATGGAAGTGAACTAAGTGTTCGTCAGTAGATGATTAGATAAAGAACATGTGGAGTGTTTGTGTGTATATATGGGAATGTTTGTGTGTGTATGACATGGAATACAACTCAGCCATAAAAAAGGATGAATTTTGCCATTTATAGCAACATGGATGAACTTAGAGGTCATTATGCTAGACGAAGTCAGTCAGAGGAGACAAGTGCTGTATGATATCACTTCTATGTGGGATCTGAAAAGTAGAGCAAACTAGTGGATATAACAAGAAAAGAAGTAGACTCATCACAAGTATAGAGAGCAAACCAGTGGTTACCAGTAGGGAGAGAGAAGAGGGAGGGGCAGTGTAGGGGCAGGAGATTAAGACATACATGCTCTTGGGTATAAAATAAGCTACAAGGATGTATTGTACAACACAGGGGATATAACCATTATTTTATAATAACAACAGAATACTACCTTTAAAATATACCTGTAACTTAACTGTATAGTACAGCAAGTACATGTCATTTAAAAAATGAAAGGGTTGTATGCTTGTATTCACCAAAGAACTCTAAAGAAATAGTGTAAGATGATTGAGAAAAAGATGTGGTATACACACATATTGGAGAAGGAAATGGCAACCCACTCCAGTGTCCTTGCCTGGAGAATCCCAGGGACGGTGGAGCCTGGTGGGCTGCCATCTACGGGGTCGCACAGAGTCCGACATGACTGAAGCAACTTAGCAGCAGCATACACACATATACACACACACATACACAATGGAATATTATACAGCTGTTAAAATACTCATAGCTTTTGAGAAATAAAGTAATGTGTAGGTGAATACAGTAAATGATTTCTTAGTCACCTTTCATTTTATCATCAATCATAATTTTAAAAAGAACTTAAAAGTGATAGTTGCTCAGTTGTGTCCGACTCTTTGCCCATGGACTGTAGCCTACAGGCTACTATATTGGAGTGGGTTGCCACTCCCTTCTCCAGGGGATCTTCCTGACCTGGGCATTGAACCCGCATCTCTTGCACCTCCTGCAATATGGGCGGATTCTTTACCATCTGAGCCACTGGGGAAGTCTTAAACCAAGGGTCATTTACTTGTGTAAAAATAAGCAGGCCAAAGGGGACCTGTCCTCTGTGGTGTTGTTGCCTGTGGCACATTTAGTTCCTTCATGTTTAGCATTTCTCTCTTGTTACTTGTAACTCTTGGTTGAATAGTTGCCCATTCCTTTTCTCCCCCTACTCACTTTAGGTATCCTAAGTTCTCCTGAGCCACTTACTCAGTAAGGTGTTATGTATTATTACTACTTGATACTATATAATAATGATAATTATCATTACTGAGTGCTCACCATCTGATTTAATCATCCTCACAATGACCTTCTGAGAAAGAGGCTGATCGCATTTTGCAGATGAAGAAACTAAGGCATAGGAAGACTGCCTGGCTAGTAAAGTTATATCTAGCACTGTGACAGTTTTTTTTCCCTCTTCTGAGCCTAAAAGCATATGCTATTTCCACTATGATAAATGACCTTGTAAAAGAGTTTCACGTTATCACTAAGTCTCTTTTGTTATCATCTTTTTTAGATAGCAGCACTCCATTTAGGACTTCATCCTTGGCTTCTTTCCCATTCCTCTCTCATTTGTTCTTTTTGCTTGATGATATCTAAGTTAGTAGCTTTACCTACCATGTATTTACTGATGACTCCAAAATTTGTTGCTTCTAATGTGAACCTCTGTCCTAATACAGATAAATGATGCCGGCATCTTAGACACATGGCCATGGGTATTCTATAGATACTCTTATACCCAACATATCCAAAACTGAAGTCATCACCTTTATTTCTAAATTTATTCCTTTTCTTCTTTCCATCAGTTAACATTAACACTGGTTGTCCATTCACTCAAGGCAGAAATCTGGGAGTCATCTTCAGCTGCTCTTTTTTTCTGAGCTTTGACATTCAGTCAGTTACCAGATCCAGAGGAGCAATCTCCAAAAATTTATTGAGTGTTACCTTTTTCTCTGAATTTTCATGAGCCCTTGGTATAGTATTTATGTTGAATTTCAGGTACCTATGAGAAACTTTTAGGAGTTTAGGAGAGAGATCAGGTTAGAAGTCATATTTTGGAATCATCAGAATATGGATATTGGTTGAAAATGAAACTATGAAAATAACTCAGAGTGTATGGATTAAAAACAGGGCCAAGAACATAGCTTTGGTAGGCATTTTACAATTATATGGTAGAAGAAGAACCAATGAGGAGGAATTTAAGAAGGAATGAAGAGAATGTGATACAGTATAAATTAGAGCAATCCAGACTGTATACTTTGTCCAAATAATTGCTTTACTTTCCCACGTCTGTGTTTTAGGTTCTTCTCTTTACTGAATGCTGTATTAGCATCTCTACCCATCTAAAGGGTCCTAACCATTGGGGCACAGCTCTCATGCCTGTGTTCCTTGAACCCTCTCTGATCCCATAGCTTAGTGCACTTTCCTTCTTTATATTGCTTAGAGTGTGTTTTTATGCCTCTCTGCACAGATTGTGTGCTCTTGTACATTATATTTATGTGCATATACTTTTCACCCTTATAGATATGTATTCTCAGTCATTTTCATCTATCCCATAGAAACTATTATGGATTCTTTGTGAGCTTAGGGAAAATTTGAGAAGATCAGTAAATTTAAGCTCTTTCGGCATCTGGCAGTATTAGTATTGCAAAATTTAGAGAAATACCTAATATATTAAATAAATACTCTGATTCAAATAATCAGATAGACTTGATTATTCAAAAAATTGAATGTAATATAAAGTGTGAAAAGTGAAAGTGAAGTCGCTCAGTCATGTCCGACTCTTTGCGACCCCATGGACTGTAGCCTACCTGGCTCCTGCGCCCATGGGATTTTCCAGGCAAGAGTACTGGAGTGGGCTGCCATTTCCTTCTCCAGGGGATCTTCCCAACCCAGAGATTGAACCTAGGTCTCCCACATTGCAGACAGATGCTTTACCGTCTGAGCCACCAGGGAAGCATGAGGCTAGAGTACCCTTGAGTGTATTAATTCATATAGAAAATTAGTTCATATAAAAAATTCATTAAAAAAATTCATTTACATTAGGCCAACTAACATTCCTAGTTGGCCTAATGTAAATTTGCAGTTTATATATTTTTTAAAAAGTCACAGTGGTGTTAGAGACATCTACAGAATGTTTTAACAGTAGCAGCAATAGTTGAAAGGTACTGGCCTGGGCACATCAGCAGTAGTGATGGCCCCAACTGCAGTATTTCAGCCTTTAACACAGGAGACAGACCGTGTTACCTGAGTGGCTTAAAAGTGGCTTAAAAGCGACACAATTGATGTTAGTCACTCAGTTGTGTCCAACTCTTGGTGGCCCAATGGACTGTAACCCGCCAAGATCCTCTGTCCATGAAATTTTCCAGGCAAGAATACTGGAGTGGATTGTCAGTCTCTTCTTCAGGGGAAGGGATTCTTCCTGATGCAGGAGACCCAGGAAGTGAACCCAGGGTCTCCTGTGTTACAGGCAGATTCTTGACCATCTGAGCCACCAGGGAAGTCATTTGCATGATGCTCTGGAAGGAGGTTTGAGTTTGCAGTCATGGAAACTGCACTCAAGTCCTAATCTTAGCAGTTACTGGTTCTGAAGCATTAGGCGATTTGTTTTACTTCTGTGAACCCTGGTGTTCTCATCTGAAAATTGTAGATAGTTAGAGGTCTTAATGTTTAAAGGTGATTTTGAAGGTTAAGGCAGGTACTCAGGTGAAAAGTACTTTATAAATTCTGTCAGTGGTGGTTTTATTGTCATTTGCTCTGATAAGGTTCCTAGTCACAGTCTTTCTTCTAATTCATACAAGCCCTGCTAGGCATAAATTCTCTCTTCAGAGTGACCTAGTTGCTACCAGCCTGAGGAAAAAGATAAAAGGGACAGAGCAAAGCAGAGCCTAATGATGATAATAGTAACATAGCTATAAGCTCTTGTGTTTAGTAGAGTACTTTTAATTTTGGAAGCACATTATTTCATGGTTTTATAATAAAGAGGAAGTTGTAGCAAAAACTTTGGACTGGGACTAAGAGGGACATATCCTGTAGAAGAGTACAGAATAATAAGATTGATTTTCTTGTGTGAGTGAAGAAAATTGGCTCTGGAAAGAATCCAGGAATAGTAACACTGAATAAAGCTTTCCCAATTGAGGTAAAAATTCATAAGGGCAAGAAATTGTATGCAAGTCGTTTATGTATCTTTCTTTAATGATGGGTTTGTTTAATTTTAATATCTTCCCTCTAAATGAAACATTGGAAATGCATTGGAAACAGTGATTAAAAAAAATGTAACTCATATTTGTATATTCCCAAGGGAGCCATTTTGAAGGTTAGAAATGTATGTTACAAGATCAGTCTCATTTCAAATGCCATACTAAGCAGTCAGTCCTTCACAGTGAGGAATAGAAAGCAAACTCAGGAAGTTGCATGCTTTATTAAGCATATTTCATGTTCCTGAGTTTTCCCAGAAGCCCCTTGAAAGGTTCTTAGAAGTTTTTTGCTTCTAATTGTGCCTTAGTTTCTTGGAACAATGAAGATACTCCTTTATCTGCTGATTTGCTGCAATGATGACATAACAGGGATTTATGAATATTTTAAAATAGAAAAACCTTTGTATTGGGCATATGAACGCTACCATATTAAGTATTACTTTGAGCTGCTGCTGCTGCTGCTGCTAAGTTGCTTCAGTCGTGTCCGACTCTGTGCGACCCCAGAGACGGCAGCCCACTAGGCTTCCCTGTCCCTGGGATTCTGCAGGCAAGAACACTGAAGTGGGTTGCCATTTCCTTCCCCAATGTATGAAAGTGAAAGTGAAGTCGCTCAGTCGTGTCCAACCCTCAGCAACCCCATGGACTGCAGCCTCCCAGGCTCCTCTGTCCATGGGATTTTCCAGGCAAGAGTACTGGAGTGGGGTGCCATTGCCTTCTCCATACTTTGAGCTAGTGGTAGTCAAGTTATCCTGCTTAATTAATGCATGTTTTAAAAAGAAATAATACTGTATAGATTCCTCATTTAACATTTAATTTAACAATGTGATTATTTCTCTACAAAGTTTGACATCTGTTTCTTAATCAGGTACATAATACCCTCTTATTATGCTAGTATATTTTTCTAAGAAATCATAGTTCATATACATTTTATTTTCTCTACAGTATTTTCCCCATAAATATAATCAGATCAGGAGTTACTGGTATTATGTTTTAGGTATTGTATGTTCAGAGGAATGTTGACAAACTAGACTACGGTCAGAAGAAAACCAGTAGACTGGGGAAGAAGATCTCGGAGCTGTGATTAAATGATGGGGGGATAGGGACTTGAAACGCTGATGGCTGTTCCCACCATCACCGCCCCTCCTCCACTCACTGCTCCAACTGCCGTGCCTGTTCTGTCCATCAGGAAGAGTGTCTGCCTTTGTTTCCCTGTGTCTGTCCAGAGTAAAGGATGTCCCTCTGTTTCTTTAGTCCTTCCCACTTATTCTGCTTTCCCTCCCCAGATTGTAGTGCGTGGTTGGAAGCTTGGATTTAGTTCCCGAGGTCTCTTGGAATCACTGATTCCGTGATTTTCAAGCATAATTTAAACTAGTGGTCAGAATGCTGTTAAATGTTATTTGTGAAAGATCGGAGTGCAGTTTTTAATAGTGTACAATAGAGAGTAAATTGTGGGCTCTTTTTCTTTTCAGCCAAAGATGTAACTTATATATGTCCATTCACTGGTGCTGTACGAGGAACTCTGACTGTTACGAACTACAGGTTATATTTCAAAAGCATGGAACGGGTAAGACTTGCTGGATTAGATTTTTTTTGTGTGTGTACATCTCTGTGTTGTTTGTTCATCTTTAATCATTTTTAGTTAAATAATTAAGTATTTTTCTCAGCTATAATTATACAGTATTGCTCGGTTTTAATGTTTTTTTTTTTCCCTTCTTTTAGGATCCCCCATTTGTTTTAGATGCTTCTCTTGGTGTTATAAGCAGAGTAGAAAAAATTGGTGGTGCTTCTAGTCGTGGTGAAAATTCTTATGGACTGGAAACTGTGTGCAAGGTAAATGTTGTAATATGTATGCAGTTTTTTCTTTTTTTTTGGTTTGGAAAGCTTTCTATTAAATAGAGCCAGTGTTTAGAAATTGGTTTCCAAAATATCAAATGGATTTCATGCTAGAAGCATCATTCTAGTAGGATAAAACAACATTTAGCAGTAATAAAAAGGTGATCTGTTGTGAATTTAATTTTAAAATTAGAAACATAAGGCTCTGTCTGAGCAGTTAAGACTCGTAGTACTTGGTAGTGACAGAACTGATTATGATGTATTTACCTCTTTCCTATTTTTAGTTTTCATAATTTTTCTGCTTCTGAAACAGTAGTGGGGAAGACCTCATTTGGTAGACCTTCTGTATTTTATTATCTAACTCATTCTGTAAATGCATTGATACTTATCACTTGCAGTGAACAATGTTAGATTTGTGATCTCTGAAGATTTTTCTTTGGGACCAGGCTTGATCACTGAAGAGCTTCTGTGTAGCAGAGTTTTTTTAAAGTATAAAAAGGGACAGGGAAAGCTTCTGACATAGACATCAGAAGAGGGATAGAGAGAGTGCCCCCTTGCTAGTCTTAGGAAAGGGAGCTATATACCTTTTCAGTTGGCTGTTACAGTAAATCAGAAGAATGTCTCAAGGTTGTAAAGGTCTTATCAGACCCACTCCCTTGGTTTACATTTTAAGATAATGGAATTAGAACTAACAATAGAGAGATCTTACCAGACCCCCTCCCATAATGTACATTTTCAAATAACAAGATTAGTCAGAAGGTTCTCAAGAAGGAGAAACATGTCTTCAAGCAGGATACAACACCACATTCATAACTTTAAAGATCCTTTCTTATGACAATCTTAGAAGTTTTATCAATCTAGTATTGAAACTAATGCCTTAGTAATTACTTGTATGCTTTTCCATTATCATTGGAAGGCCTTTAAGAGCTTAATACAGATATGGTAATGGACCTAACAGAAGCAGAAGATATTAAGAAGAGGTGGCAAGAATACACAGAAGAACTGTACAAAAAAGATTTTCACGACCTGGATAATCATGATGGTGTGATCACTCATCTAGAGCCAGACATCCTGGAATGTGAAGTCAAGTGTCCTTAGAAAGCATCACTACGAACAAAGCTAGTGGAGGTGATGGAATTCCAGTGGAGCTATTTCAAATCCTGACAGATGATGCTGTGAAAGTGCTGCACTCAATATGCCAGCAAATTTGGAAAACTCAGCAGTGGCCACAGGACTGGAAAAGGTCAGTTTTCATTCCAATCCCAAAGAAAGGCAATTCCAAAGAATGCTCAAACTACCGCACAATTGCACTCATCTCACATGCTAGTAAAGTAATGCTCAAAATTCTCCAAGCCAGGCTTCAGCAATACATGAACCGTGAACTCCCTGATGTTCAAGCTGGCTTTAGAAAAGGCAGAGGAACCAGAGATCAAATTGCCAACATCCGCTGGATCATTGAAAAAGCAAGAGAGTTCCAGAAAAACATCAATTTCTGCTTTATTGACTAAGCCAAAGCCTTTGACTGTGTGGATCACAATAAACTGTGGAAAATTCTGAAAGAGATGGGAATACCAGCCCACCTGACCTGCCTCTTGAGAAATCTGTATGCAGGTCAGGAAGCAACAGTTAGAACTGGACATGGAACAACAGACTGGTTCCAAAGAGGAAAAGGAGTACGTCAAAGCTGCCTATTGTCACCCTGCTTATTTAACTCCTATGCAGAGTACATCATGAGAAACGCTGGACTGGAAGAAGCACAAGCTGGAATCAAGATTGCCAGGAGAAATATCAATCACCTCAGATATGCAGATGACACCACCCTTATGGCAGAAAGTGAAGAAGAACTCAAAAGCCTCTTGATGAAAGTGGAGAGTGAAGAAGTTGGCTTAAAGCTCAACATTCAGAAAACAAAGATCATGGCATCCGGTCCCATCACTTCATGGGAAGTAGATGGGGAAACAATGGAAACAGTGTCAGACTTTATGTTTTTGGGCTCCAAAATGACTGCAGATGGTGACTGCAGCCATGAAATTAAAAGACGCTTACTCCTTGGAAGGAAGATTATGACCAACCTAGATAGCATATTCAAAAGCAGAGACATTACTTTGCTGACTAAGGTCTGTCTAGTCAAGGCTATGGTTTTTCCTGTGGTCATTTACGGATGTGAGAGTTGGACTGTGAAGAAAGCTGAGCACTGAAGAATTGATGCTTTTGAACTGTGGTATTGGAGAAGACTCTTGAGAGTCCCTTGGTCTGCAAGGAGATCCACCCAGTCCATTCTGAAGGAGATCAGCCCTGGGGTTTCTTTGGAAGGAATGATGCTAAAGCCAACTCCAGTTTTGGCCACCTCATGTGAAGAATTGACTCATTCTAAAAGACTCTGATGTCGGGAGGGATTGGGGCAGGAGGAGAAGCGGACAACAGAGGATGAGATGGCTGGATGGCATCACTGACTCGATGGATGTGAGTCTGTGTGACCTCCAGGAGTTGGTGATGGACAGGGAGGCCTGGCATGCTGCGTTTCATGGGGTCGCAAAGAGTCGGACACGACTGAGCAACTGAACTGAACTGAGCTGTCAACCAAGTGACAGGCACATTGTCTCCTGATTACTCTTCTGTGGTGTAGGAGTAAATACAGCATAGAATGGATATAAGAGGGCATGGAAGAGGGTGATTGGGAAATTTTGATCAGTTTAAATAAAACTTTTCCCATAAAGTAAGACCATTATCAGTAAACTCAAACATTTGTAGGGCCACTGCTACAGTACTTTTGGAAAACTCTGTGTTTAACAGAATGATTATGAATATCTATTTGCTGTAAAAGTATTCACTAAGGAAAAACAAAAAGCTTAGGTTCTGACACATTTGTTTAAGAAGGTGGGTTTCTAATTTTGGATCAGATTTGTAATGTTCTACTTGTTCATGTTCTGTAAGGGCATTGTAGTTCCTGTGCTCATTTTTACGGGATGCAGTTTAATGAAGCTATTTGGAATTCTTTCTAGATGAGTCTGAGTGAACTCCGGGAGATGGTGATGAACAGGGAGGCCTGGCGTGCTGCGATTCATGGGGTCGCAAAGAGTCGGACACGACTGAGCGACTGAACTGAACTGACCTGACCTGAACTAGATGAAAACAAAATGAATAGTCTTGAAATTATTCTTAATCCCAATTTTTTTTCATGCTGCTAATATCTTACTAAATTGGAATGTGGGTATCTACATTCAGTCTGAGTATAGAAACCTGCTTGAAAACAAGTAAGGGAAGGGAACTTTGGTTTTATATCTGAATATAGAACCTGGATGATATCAACCAAACTATTCAGAATTTTTGCTAGTAGATGATTGAAGAGCCTGGGACCTGGAATGGAGGAAGACCTTTAGGCAGAGTTTTGGTTTTATCAGTCTAGTAGCCAGAGACTTATGAATTAAAGATCAATGGAAGTGAGTCCTGGGAAGGAATTATAAATAGGAAAATGATCACCAAGCTTAATTGGAGTGAAGACTTTATGAAATATGTAACAATAGCTAATCAGGTTTTTGGTGGGGAAATTCATAACAGAAAATGGCCTTTAATGGGGAAGGACATACTGTTGACAGTGTGTGTATGACTCGTGTGATACTGTGATTTCAGATGTAACATCTCTAATCTCCTGTGCCTACATCAGGTGCTGCCTCCTTCAGTGGCCCAACTTGAATTCATAAACAGAGGAGAATTTTCTATTCTCTGAATCCCACCTTGTATCCTGTGTTTATTTTATTTCTCTTAATAAGGCATTGTAACTTCCCTTCCTCCAGGGGCTGTTGTCTGATCTATTTTTGTATCCCTCATTCACAGATCTTAACGTTTTACAAGATAGTTCCAAGTTGCCTTATTTATTCATTAAATAAAAAGTTAGCAAACAGTGATAGGTGACTTGAATCCTGACTGTTTTCTAGGATATTCGGAATTTACGATTTGCTCATAAACCTGAGGGGCGAACAAGAAGATCAATATTTGAAAATCTAATGAAATATGCATTTCCTGTCTCTAATAACCTGGTAAGAGATTTCTTCTCTCTTTGAAAAATCTATTATAATTATTGGTGTACTGTAAAGAAACTTGTATAGGCTATCTAGAATCTTGGTGTTTGCAGTCTCACTTTGCCTTTTAACCAGATGTGTAGTTTAGGTTTAATTCAATCTATGGGACCAGTCTTTTCAAGATATAAAACGAGGAAACTGGACTGATTTCTGAGGTTCATTCCTGCAGATTGACATTGTTTAATTATGTGATCTTTATATCCAGGATGTTTCCATGATGAAAATCTGTATGTGAAATCTCCTTTTTCATTGAGAGCTGAGAGTTAAGTCTAGCAATATTGGAGGAAAGGTGGATCAATACTTAGAACTGAGTTTCTTCTGCGTGCTATTAACAGTGTTAGGTTTACTCATTTATTTTATATAATCTAACGTCCAAAGTAGCCCTATGGTGGTAAATATTATTTATCCAGATTTTAAAATTGAAACCAGAAGCAGGTAAGCAGTTAACTCAGTGGCACAGTTAGTAAAGAGTAAAATTTAGAATCGGTTTTGGTTTTCTGACTCAAGTTTAAATGGTTTTCATCATAGTTGTTCCTGCCATTCTGTCCTTATTAATGATAAATTTTCATTTTTGATACACAGATTGCATGCCCCCAAATAAAAAGTTTTTTCAGTATGTTTTAGAATATGTTGCATTATCTGTAAAGCTGCTTAATTGCTGACATCTATGGTGTCTAATTAATTAATTATATCAGAAGTTGTCTTTTTTATGTAATGTCTTTCATTATTTAGAAGTAAACCTAAAACAGCTACTAAAGATATCTGAAGGAATTATGGTAATATGTTAGCATTTGATAAATCTTGGTGGCAGGCCTTTGTGCTTTTCTGTGTTTGAAAAATACAAAAAAAGCAATAAACTTTCAAAATTACAAAACAAACGCTTAAAACAACAATTGAAAAAAAAGGATACCAGTACAAAATATCCTTTCAGATAAGTCAATGAAAACTTGGGGTATGATAATGGTACATTTCTGATTCATTACCTTCTTAAAGGTCTTTTTTAGCTATTAACTCTGTTTACCTTTTGTAGTCTCTTTTTGCTTTTGAGTATAAAGAAGTATTCCCTGAAAATGGGTGGAAGCTATATGACTCTCTTTCGGAGTATAGAAGGCAGGTAAGTACTTAAAAAATTTTTTTTTGATATTCTATATTCTTTAATACAACAAAACTCATGAATAGAAGTGAACAAACAGCTTTATATAGTTATGTGGTTTTTTGTTGTAATAACCCATAATGGAAAAAAATTTAAAAATATACATAGCTGAATCACTTTGTGGTACATCTGAAACTAATTCAATATTGTAAATCAGCTGTACTTCAGTTTAAAAAAGAGTAAATAAACAGATACACACATTCAGAAAAGAGAATTATGAGATTAGGAAATACAGTAGTCAGAATAGAGCATTGAACTCTATACAGGTGCTTTATGGTCTTTGACTTCAAAAGATTAAAAATTAATCCATTAATTTATTAACTTTTTGCTGGAGAGTTAGGCACTTTGTCTCTGGGTCAACTACGTTAAAGTCTATTGGAGAGGACACTACTGTAGTTTATTACCAAAGAAAATGAAGATAATCTCTTTTTTCTGTTTCTTTCCTTGTTTTCATTGAAATATAATTGACATAGAACATTATATTAGTTTCAGGTATATCAGATGATAATTTAATATTTATGTGTATTGTGAAATGATTACCACAGTACTTGTTAATAGCTCACCTGTGTCACCATACAGTTACAGAATTTGTTTTCTTGTGATGCGATCTTTCAAGATTATTCTCTTTGCAACTTTCAGATATGCACTACAGTATTAATTATGGTTACCATGCCTTATATTATCCCTGTAACTACATTACTTTTTAACTGGAAGTTTGTACCTTACAACTTCCTTTACCATTTCTGCCCACTCCTGACTCCCTACTTCCAGTAATCAACCATGAGTCAGTTCCCTTTATATATGAGTTTGGGTTTTCTTGGTCATTTTTGTTTTTTAATTCCACATGTAAGTGAGATCATCGTACAATACTTGCTTTCTCTGTTTTATTTAACTTATGTCCTCAAGTTCCATCCATGTTGTCACAGAGTGACAAGCTCTTTTTCATGGCTGAATAAAATTCCATTCAAGAGCCAACTCATTGAAAAAGACCCTGATGCTGAGAAGACTGAAGGCAAAGGAGAGGGGCAGCAGAGGATGAGATGGTTAGATAGTATAACTAACTCAATGGACATGAATTTGACCTAACTCCAGGAGGTAGTGGAGGACACAGGAGCCTGCTGTGCTATAGTCCATGGGGTCTCAAAGAGCTGGCCATGACTTAGTGACTGAACAGCAATATAATTCCATTTAGAGTGAGAGTGATTTCTGTATCTTACTATATGTATGTATATATATGTTTGTGTGTCAGTTCAGTCGCTCAGCCGTGTCTGACTCTTTGTGACCCCATGAATCACAGCACGCCACGCCTCCCTGTCCGTCACCAACTCCTGAAGTTCACTCAGACTCACGTCCATCCAGTCAGTGATGCCATCCAGCCATCTCATCCTCGGTTGTCCTCTTCTCCTTCTGCCCCCAATCCCTCCCAGCATCAGAGTCTTTTCCAATGAGTCAGCTCTTCACATGAGGTGGTCAAAGTACTGGAGTTTCAGCTTTAGCATCATTCCTTCCAAAGAACACCCAGGGCTGATCTCCTTTCAAATGGACTGGTTGGATCTCCTTGCAGTCCAAGGGACTCCCAAGAGTCTTCTCCGGCACCATAGTTCAAAAGCATCAATTCTTTGGCACTCAGCTTTCTTCACAGTCCAACTCTCGCATCCATACATGACCACTGGAAAAACCATAGCCTTGACTAGACAGACCTTTGTTGGCAAAGTAATGTCTCTGCTTTTCAACATCCTATCTAGGTTAGTCATAACTTTTCTTCCAAGGTGTAAGCATCTTTTAATTTCATGGCTGGAATCACCATCTGCAGTGATTTTGGAGCCCCCAAAAATAAAGTTTGACACTGTTTCCACTGTTTCCCCATCTATTTCCCATGAAGTGATGGGACCGGATGCCATGATGTACATTATTATTATTTTTAAAGCAGATAATAGCATTCTCTGCACACTGTATATATCCTTTTCATTTAATACATTTTGGAGATTATACCATCTCAGAATCACGGGCCACTCTATTCTTTTTTTCTTTGAAAGTGAGATATCATTCACATACCATAAGATTTTCTACTCTAAAGTGTACAGCCCACTATTGTTTAACATATGAAGTTGTGCAGCTGTCACCACGGTCTGCTGCCAGAGCATTTGCGAGACTCCACTTCTGAATGCTAGCTCTAGCTCTTGCTTAGTTCTCACACTTAGAGGTGTGCCACAGTGCCTTCATTTTTCACTTACCTTTATGGATTTTTTGAGGAGTTAGTGTGATATGCAGGAAGGTGCATTATAAACCATAGAAATCTATCTAAATGATTATTATTATATTTATTACATTGTAAAGCTCTAAAAACAAATCATGATTGGTTGGCTTTTTTGTGTACTGTTGCTGAAACACAAAAGGAAAGTCACATTAAATGCATAGACTTATCCATTATCATGTCTAAAGAAATTAGATCATATATTTTTAAAATGGACAAAACTATGAATAACCATTTAAGTTTTCTGTGTGGGTGAATATTCGTTTAATTGTCTCTTGACACATATAGTGGTTTACAGAGGACTCTGAAATTTGTGGGTAAGGTAAAGAGAAATCATCAGGTTGCTAAAATGGTAAAAATCAGTAAAGAAAAAATAAGTATGGTCTTCTGCACAAATAATCATATGGTAGATATCTTGGTTAACAAATCTGAGAGCACTCAAGTACAGCCAAGGAAAATAGAATTTTATTCTCAGAGCTGAGATGTAACTAACAAGGAAAGCTATAATCCAGTTAATTTGGTTGTAAATTGACTCTGACAAATGGATACATTAACTGAAGGGCAGTGATTTTGTGGAGAGCAGAAAGATGTATGTCAGAGATCAATAGTTGTCAGTATGTCTTTGAACAGTGTCTACAAAGAAAGTATGTGCTGACTAGCCAACTCCAGTTTGCTGCTTGGAAGGCAGTTCCTTTAGTGGAGATAGTTATGTCAATTTCTCTAAGAATGAGGAGAACGAGAGCCCTTCAGGTAATGGCTTACCTCAATGATTCTACTCCATACTAGCCATTTTTCTGAAGTGTGCTGTATGCTCAGTCACTTGGATTGTGTCCGATTGAGTCTTTTGTGACCCTATGGACCGTAGCCCACCAGGCTCCTTTGTCCACAGGATTCTCAAGGCAAGAATACTAGAGTGTGTTGCCAAGCCCTCCTTCAAGGTCTCTTCCCAACCCAGGGATTGAACCTTCATCTCCTGTGGCTCTTGAATTGCTGAGCCACCGGGAGAGCCTGTTTTTGTTTTTTTCTGAAGAAGATGACACAATCTCAGTGGTTACAGCAATTCTCCCTGGCAGTGATTTTTGAAGGATATGGGAAGACGGTGAGAGAGAGAGAGAGGAGTTAAATACCTGGGTTCAAGGTGGTACACTAGGATCTCAAGAGATGTGACCCTTTCAGCTTCGACTCTGTATTTTCTAAGAAAACTTCAAAAGCCAGTTTTTCTTCTTATAGAAGCTTCCTTATGGTTCATTGATTTCTTCATTCATTAATCAGATTCATGTATCACCTAGTGTGTGTTAGTGGCTAAAACAGAAAGACACAATCCTGACTCCCAAAGGATACATGTTTAATGGCAGATTCAAAGAAATAAACTAATAATCAAAATATATGGTCCTGAATCCTGTGATTAATAGAGCAAGTACTCCTGTGAGAGAACATGATGCCATCTGGAAACAGAAGGTGTTTGGTTTAGGCTGGACTATAGCAAGCACCAGAGAGTGCTGCAGAGTGGCCAGAGATCAGTGGGGAAAAGCAAGGGTGTGAGGATCTTTGTCAAGTCCTGTCTAGAGTTCTAAATGTATCTGAAAAGAAATAGGTAGCCATTGATAGTTTTAGGCAGAAGAATGACATGATAACTTTTGCATCTTAAAAGAATTTTGAGGCAGTGTGGAGAATGGATTGCAGAGGTACAGAAGAGAAGTGAGGCTTGAGAGGAGTGAGCAAAGTTTTCTGGTGCTTTTGGAAGAAAAAAAATCCTAAAAATTGATTGTTGATTGGATGAGTTAAAGATGGCAGTCAGTTTCTTGGTTCTGGACCATTTAGATATGATGTAAATCAAATCCCTGATGATTATACAGTGGAAATTAGAAATAGATTTAAGGGACTAGGTCTGACAGACAGAGTGCCTGATGAACTATGGATGGAGATTCATGACATTGTACAGGAGACAGGGATCAGGACCATCCCCAAGAAAAAGAAATGCAAAAAAGCAAAATGGCTGTCTGAGGGGGCCTTACAAACACCTGTGAAAAGAAGAGAAGGGAAAAGGAAAGATACAGGCATCTGAATGCAGAGTTCCAAAGAGTAGCAAGGCGAGGTAAGAAAGCCTTCCTCAGCAATCAGTGCAAAGAAATAGAGGAAAACAACAGAATGGGAAAGACTAGAGATCTCTTCAAGAAAATGAGAGATACCAAGGGACCATTTCATGCAGTTATAGGCAGAATAAAGGACAGAAATGGTATGGACCTAATGGAAGCAGAAGATATTAAGAAGAGGTGGCAAGAATACACGGAAGAACTATAAAAAAAAGATCTTCATGACCCAGATAATCATGATGGTGTGATCACTCACCTAGAGCCAGACATCCTGGAATGTGAAGTCAAGTGGCCCTTAGAAAGCATCACGGCGAACAAAGCTAGTGGAGGTGATGGAATTCCAGTTGAGCTATTTCAAATGCTAAAAGATGATGCTGTGAAAGTGCTGCACTCAATATGCCAGCAAATTTGGAAAACTCAGCAGTGGCCACAGGACTGGAAAAGGTCAGTTTTCATTCCAATCCCAAAGAAAGGCAATGCCAAAGAATGCTCAAACTACCACACAATTGCACTCATCTCAGACACTAGTAAAGTAATGCTCAAAATTCTTCAAGCCAGACTTCAACAATACGTGAACTGTGAACTCCCTGATGTTCCAGCTGGTTTTAGAAAAGGCAGAGGAACCAGAGATCAAATTGCCAACATCTGCTGGATCATTGAAAAAGCATGAGAATTCTGGAAAAACATCTATTTCTGCCTTATTGACTATGCCAAAGCCTTTAACTGTGTGGGTCACCACAAAGTGTGTAAAATTCTGAAAGAGATGGGAATACTAGACCACCTGACCTGCCTCTTGAGAAATCTGTATGCAGGTCAGGAAGCAACAGTTAGAACTGGACATGGAACAACAGACTGGTTCCAAATAGGAAAAGCAGTACATCAAGGCTGTATATTGTCACCCTGCTTATTTAACTTATATGCAGGGTACATCATGAGAAATGCTGGGCTGGATGAATTGCAAGCTGGAATCAAGATTGCCGGGAGAAATATCAATAACCTCAGATATGCAGATGATATCACCCTTATGTAAGCAGAAAGTAAAGAAGAACTAAAGAGCCTCTTGATGAAAGTGAAAGAGCAGAGCGAAAAAGTTGGCTTAAAACTCAACATTTAGAAAATGAAGATCATGGCCTCTGGTCCCATCACCTCATGGCAAATAGATGTGGAAACAGTGCCAGACTTTTTGGGGGTGCTCCAAAATCACTGCAGATGGTGACTGCAGCCATGACATTAAAAGACACTTACTCGTTGGAAGAAAAGCTGAGACCAACCTAGCTAAGTCACTTCAGTCATGTCTGACTCTGTGCAACCCCATAGACAGCACCCCACTAGTCTCCTCTGTCCCTGGGATTCTCCAGGCAAGAATACTGGAGTGGGTTGCCATTTCCTTCTCCATGCATGAAAGTGAAAAGTGAAAGTGAAGTCGCTCAGTCGTAGACAGCATATTGAAAAGACATTGCCAAGAAATGTCCGTCTAGTCAAAGCTATGGTTTTTCCAGTAGTCATGTATGGATGTGAGAGTTGGACTATAAAGAAAGCTGAGCGCCGAAGAATTAATGCTTTTGAACTGTGGTGTTGGAGAAGACTCTTGAGAGTCCCTGGACTGCAAGGAGATCCAACCAGTCTATCCAAAAGGAAATCAGTCCTGAATATTCACTGGAAGAACTGATGCTGAAGCTGAAACTCCAATACTTTGGCCATTTCATGCGAAGAACTGACTCATTGGAAAAGACCCCGATGCTGGGAAAGATTGAAGGTGGGAGGAGAAGGGGAAGACAGGATGAGATGGTTGGATGGCATCACTGACTCAATGGACATGAGTTTGAGTAAACTCCTGGAGTTGGTGATGGACAGGGAGGCTTGGTGTGCTGCAGTCCATGGGGTTGCAAAGAGTCGGACACGAGTGAGCAACTGAACTGGACTGAAGTTTCTTAATTGAGCACTTCCTCTATAAACTCACCAGTTCATTGTACATTATGTTTTTTATTATTACATGTAAATACGTTTTAAACATCTTTAATTAAACCTTTCTTTTATTTCTGAAAATAAGTTTGGATTTTACCTGAGTATAAAGTTGAGGAAGGCAAGAGGAAAGGAGATATGTAGATCATAGGTAGCAAGTTAGGGCCAGGCTAAATAAATGGGGTAAATAGTGTGTAAGGCACTGATGATAAAATGGCTAGTGTAAATGGAAACTCTGTTGATAATATTTATCACATGATTACTGGGAACGAATTTCGCCTTCTTTCTGATCAAAATTTAGTAAATTTATTTTTACTTTTGCCTGCGATGTATCTTTGTCACTGGACTCGGGCTGCTTTCTCTGAGTGCACAGGCTTCTCGTCACTGTCGCTTCTCTTCCTGCGGAGCAGGGGCCCCAGGTGTGGGCCTCAGAGCTGCGGCACGCGGGTCCTGGAACACGCAGGTTCCAGCACAGGCTCAGGAGTTGTGGCGCATGGCTTAGTTGCCCCGTGCCATTTGTGATCTTCCTGGACCAGGGACAGAAACCCTGTCTCCTGCGTTTGCAGGTATATTCCCATCCACTCTAGTACAGGGAAGTCCTCCCTTCTTTCTTAATTTTAATATCTTTTTGGGTGTTTGGCAACAGCTTGAGAAATACCCCTTTGGAGGAGAAGTATCTCCTGCACTTTGATTTCAGGTTTTTATAACAATTTTGTGAATCAGGATAGTGAAGTTTTTCTTGAGGCAC
This sequence comes from Capricornis sumatraensis, assembly GCF_032405125.1. Classification (NCBI taxonomy): domain Eukaryota; kingdom Metazoa; phylum Chordata; class Mammalia; order Artiodactyla; family Bovidae; genus Capricornis; species Capricornis sumatraensis. The sequence continues at coordinate 16,371,143 of NC_091084.1, forward strand.
ACTGTATTTTATTATAAAAAGGATAGGTTTAGAATTTACATAGAATTTTTTACTACCTTTAATCAAGTTATAAGCTGTGCCACAATTTCTTCATCTCTACAGTGATGTTAATGAAACCTGAGTACAGTAAAGTGTGTGTGTGTGGACACACATGCATGTATAGGCATAGCACCTCCAGATAGTAAATGCTCAGTAAATATATATACATATTTTTACTGTAATTTGGTTTCTTTCAATTCTTTTTCTGTTTATTATGAGTTGTCAGAGGTAATAAAATTAAAAATAAATGTATTTTCTTAATTCTAACCATTTGCTGTAATGTTACAGCTTTATTTTCTATACTAATGGAGAATGGAAATTTTAAAGTGTCTTATTAAGTAATTGTATATGTGAAGTGGTATACCAGTTATAAATATAACAAACCTGTAAGGACCAAAGTTTAACAATTGATGTGTATTAAAAAAAATGTTTCTCTTGCTTATTTTTTTGGGGGGGTGGCTTTGCCTTCTGTTACTTTCTTGTTTTTCTCATATGTTTTACATTAGCGACATTAATGCTGTAAAATTCACTTTATGTATATGTGATAAATATGTGCCTAGCATTCTAGTGGATGCTTAGTGCCTGCCCTCAGACATTTCTTTGTACAGATGAATGGCAGCAAAGTCAGTCATCCAGTCAAACTATATGAGACTGCTCTTTTTAAAGACAAGAACATTTTTATTTTCAGTCTTACTATTTCCTTTGTTTGATATGTTTAGGACAGACCCAGCACTCAGTCAGTATTTAATAACATAATAAATCTGTTAACATTAAACTGAGTGCCAAAATGAATACAGATTTTCTGTGTTACAAGGTCTCATCCTAAAAGCCTGATCACCATAGGCAGACAATAACTATTCCAACAACTTAAGAGATGGATAGTGGAGTTAAAGAGAGGTTGAGTAGGAGCCTTCTGTTGTAATATTTTCAGATATTTCTCTTAGGCAGTGATTTGTCTTACGTTTATTTAACATGTAGGGAATTCCAAATGAAAGCTGGAGGATAACAAAGATAAATGAACGATATGAGCTCTGTGATACCTACCCTGCCCTCTTGGTTGTTCCGGCAAATATCCCTGATGAAGAGTTGAAGAGAGTGGCTTCCTTCAGATCACGGGGCCGTATCCCAGTAAGTGTGAAGCTGTGCTGAAGCTTCCTCATTGTTTTTGTGCTCCACATAGTACAGAGGATAATGAATGGGGGATTGGGTGCGGGATAAAAATAGCTACAGCAGCGGGTCCTCTGTGGGGCTATTAGGAAATGAGTTATTGAGTAAAATTAAAACCAGAGGAAAGACTTAGACTAAAGAGGTTTCTGGAGAGTTTGAAATGGGTATAAAAGAGCTGCTCAGAATTGCATGGCTTTTAACTTGAAGTCAGAGTTGGCTCTGGTATTATTCACTATTTCTTTATCTTATATAGTTGGTCATAGTGATAAATGCTCTCTTCCTTTAAATCCTGAAATGAAGAAAACTGTACAAATTTGTGATGAATTTCTGTATTCTGGAAAGATAAGCTCTAATAATTTTAGGTACAAAAATGTGTAGACTCTGAATGCTATAATTGGGCATTTTTGCTGAACTTTAAAAATGGAGTTTACTTAAGCCCCCTTTTAATGTATTTTTTCCTAGAGACAATAGTTTTAATTAATGACTCTTCAAAATCAATATCTGATTAACTAATAAGACCAAATTTTCCACATGCCAGAGTTGACTTGAAAGAAAAATGATGATTTTTTTATAGCAGGTTCATATTTCCTTTCATGGCTCAGCTTTGAATCCAGTTAGAAAATAGAGTTTTACTGAGTAATGTTTTGGGGAAGAACTATAACTAGAGAAGCATGTCAAAGGGTTGTTGCCACTTTTCCTCCCATTAAGGTTTTGTCATGGATTCATCCTGAAAGTCAAGCCACAATCACTCGGTGTAGCCAGCCCATGGTAGGGGTAAGTGGGAAGCGAAGCAAAGAAGATGAAAAATACCTTCAAGCTATTATGGACTCCAATGCCCAATCTCATAAAATCTTTATATTTGACGCCCGGCCAAGTGTTAATGCAGTTGCCAATAAGGTGAGATCCTCTTTCAGTAATTAAGATTATACTTACAGTTTCATGAGTTTGTCAGGAGGTAGTTCAGTGGTAAAGAATCCGCCTTCAATGCAGGAGACCCTGGTTTGATCCCTGGGTCGGGAAGATGCCCTGGAGTAGGAAGTGGCAACCTGCTCCAGTATTCTTGCCTGGAGAATTCTGTGGACAAAGGAGCCTGGAGGGTTACAGTCCATGAGGTCACAATGAGTTGGATGTGACTGAGCGTGCGCACATGTACACAGTGCAGTAGGATGAGCTTAGGCTTTTCATATGCTAAAGATACAGATTCTAATCCTGGCTCTTCTACTTGATAGTATAACTTAAAAAATTTTAATTTTATATTGAAGTATGGTTGATTAACAATGTTGTGTTTCAGGTGTACAAGCAAAGTGACTCAGTTATACATGTATCTTTTCTTTTTCAAATTCTTATTCCTATATAGGTTATTACAGAATATTGATCAGAATTACCTGTGCTTATTGGTCCTTATTGGTTTTCTATTTTCAAAATATCAGTGTGTACATGTCAGTCCCATTTGATTTTAATCTTTTTAGTAACTTTAATTGGCTTTTTTGTAAAATGAGAATCATAAAAAGTAACAGAGTTGTTTTCGGGGCAAAACTCACCTGATAAACTTGTTTTAGGAGCAAGACTCTCCCTTCTCCAAACTGGGCACCAAACTGAGTCTGTGAGACTGAACTCTGCCCAGCACCCTTGTAGGAATCATGCAGAGTTCTCAGTGACCAGTGCTGCTCTCTTCTGGCAAGCCTCTGCCTGTGCAGGCTAGTCACACTGAAGACTGGCAGTTAGTTGGAGCAGTGGTCCTGATTTCTGCTATACAATAAATGTTAGCATTGTGGAAACAGAGATTCTGGTCCATTTGAAAAAATCTACTACCACTGGAGAAGAAAAGAGAAGAGAGATAGTTTAGCTTTAAAAAATTGCCTCACAGGTAAGACAAAGAAAAAAACCCACACGGCTTCCCTCCAAAACTAAAACACCCCAAGTTCTATAACTAAATAAGAGACACAATTGTTTTGGTTATTTAGGTTATATTTTTTCTTTTTTTGCTATTATAAACATTGCTGGGGTGATCATCCTTTAATTAAATTATGGAGCATGTACTTAATTATTTCTATCCTGTTTAGTGTTTTGAGGACATTTTGAATTCCAGGCATTCCCTGTTAAACTGTAAATATTTCCCCTTAAAGGCGAAACAGGACACTGTACATATGAAACTGGTTCCCCAGGGACTGGTGTGTATTTTCCCAGTAATTATTATACCATGAGTTAGCAGGAATGAGACTCATTGTCTAGGATGAGGGACTTCCCTGGTGGTCCAGTGGGTAAGACTCCATGCTTCTAATGCAGGGAATGCTGTCCTATGCCTGGTCAGGGAACAAGATCCCACATGCCGCAACTAAGACCTGGTATGGCTGAATAAATAAATAAAATATATTTTTTTAGAAAGATGTTTTCTAGGTTGAGAAGCGTATAAGGCAGAAAAGGGAGTAGGCAAAATGTTATATTCCTTATAAAATGATTCCCACATGTATTTCACTATGGAAATCTCTTTCTTAATGAAGACTGGTATATTTTATGTATTGGGACATTTTTCTGATCATAAAATATGTAATAGACAACAAAAATCCAGGAAGGGGTAGGCAAAGTGAAGGAATAAAAAGCACCTATAATTACTGATCTTTGATATATTTTCTCCCACTGTTTTTTCTATACATTAAATATTGATTGTTTTGTTTCATTGTTTTTCATTTTTATAAAAAATATTTCTTTCCAATAACTGTTCTTGAGAAATACTTTAGAGTACTCATCATATAGCTATGTCATTGTTTACTTAATCATTCCTCTAATTTAGATGTTTGATATTTAGTATTTTAAATATAACTAAAACAAGTACCTTTTGTTGACATTTTTAATTTTAATATTAGTTTTAATGTTAATTAGTTTTAATATTAATTTTAATACTAGATGTTTAATATTTAGTATTTTAAATATAACTAAGACAAGTACCTTTTGTTGACATTTTTGTTCCCTAGCTATACCATTACTGTATCCTAATTTAAAATATTCATATTTTTAAAAGTTTTGCACATATTGCCGTCATTCTTCAGGAAAGTTAGTTTACCAGCTAGATAGATATCTTTTTTCTTGATGTTTTATTGAGATATAATTGACATAGAAAAGTATATAAGTTTGAGGTATACAGCATATTGATTTGAAATATATATATATTGTGAAATGATCACCACAGTAAGCTTAGTTAACATCCATCACTTCACATAGTTGTGGTGTCTTTTTCCTTGTGATGAGAATTTTTTAAATTTACTCTCTTAGCAACTTTCAAATATATGATATAGTGTTGTTGACCATAGTCATCACATTGTACATTATATCCCCACAACTTATTTATCTTTTAAAGGTGGTACCTTTCGACCACCTTCACCCAATATCCACCTGCTCTATCTCCCTTTTAAAATTTGCAAAAGCGTACATATTTTTTGCAATAAATATTTTTTATCTTCATGGTAAGAGTATTTTTTTAGCAGTGTAAATATGTGTGAATAGTGTGAATCTGTGTGATACAGCAGTGTGTGAAACAGTGTGTGAAATGTGTGAAACAGTGTGTGAAATGTGTGAAACAGTGTGAATATGTGTGGAACCGTGTGACTGCGGCAACTTCTTTTGCAGTCATGAGCCATATCAAGAATTAAAGCTTTACTAGCCACTAAGCCTTCCATGTGCGCCTTACCCCAATCAGATTTGCCTTCTACCCCAGCTAAAGGTAACCACTATCCTCTTTTATAGTAGTCATCTGCTTACATTACTTAATCTGTTGTTACTGAAGTATACACATCACTAGTCTCTGTAGTTTAGCCTCGCCTTGTTAAGATTGTGTTTGTATGTCTTTTAAGTCTCTCTTCATCTACAGTCTTCCCCTTGCGCTTCCCTCCCTGATTCCCCCCTTCTCTCCAGTATATTTTACTGTGGAGTTTCCCACAGTCCAGACTTTGCTGATTGTGCTATGGTACCGTTCTTCTGTCCTCTGAATTTCCTTCACATGAATTCAGAGGTTTATTCAGATTTAGGTTCAATTCCTTTGGCAAAGCTATAGGGGATACATCAGGAGGCACACAATTTGTGCTTGATTCTTCTTTTTGGATATTAGCAACTGATTAAGCTCAGTGCTGAGATCTGTTACTTCAGTGGGGTTGCAAAATGGTGATACTCTTAAGTTCATAATTTTCTTTTCAGCTATTAGTTGAACTCTTTCTAAAAAGAAGCACTTTCTCTTATCTAAATTGTGTTTAATCAGCAGTTCAGTTCATATAAGAAAGCCAGGGTAAATACTTGATTCCTTTTCCTTATTTACCAGTTTTCCCAATAATAAATTTACTCCCTCCCATCCCAGGAGTATGACTGATTTTTTAAAGTGTCATTATGAGTGCACTGGGGCTTCCCAGGTGGGGCAGTGGTAAAGAATTTGCCTGCTAGTGCAGGAGGCACAAGAGACACAGGTTCAATTTCTGGGTCAGGAAGATCTCCTAGAGTCGGAAATGGCAACCCACCCCAGTATTCTTGCCTGCAAAATTCCATGGACAGAGTAGTCTGGTGGGCAGTAGTCCATGGGGTCACAAAGAATTAGACACAACTAAGCACATATTGTGTTTGTATGTAGTCAGCAATTTTTAATTCATTGCAGATAGTATTAAAATTTTTTTTCCACCTTTGATCAAAAGGAGACTTTTCAAGTTACCTCCCGAGTGTGTTTGGCATGATCATAGTAAGTAATCTTTAGGCTTCCCTAGTGGCTCATCAATAAAGAATCTGCCTTCAATGCAGGAGACGTGGATTTGATCCCCAGGTCGGGAAGATACCCTGGAGGAGGCCATGGCAACCCACTCCAGTATTCTTGCCTGGAGAATCCCATGAACAGAGGAGCCTAATGGGGTACAGTGCTTGGCTTCGCAAAGAGTTGGACACAACTGAAGTGTCTGGGCCACACACATCGTAATCTTTGCTATCTGGTATGATAAGATACAGCAGAGTCATCAGGAAATCTTGTATGTTTCCTTCCCCAGACTTGGAATAACCATGTCCCTAAGAAGTTCTGGTTTCTATTAGTAGGAGATGGTATTTGAAACCATAATTTGGTGCTAAGGATACTTATTTGCTACTGGGCTGGTCCAATTTCTGAGTCTTTTCTGAATAGACTAGGTAATGGATAGAGCCAGGAAATGTTAATATATTTTTAAAGATAAAGTACTTCATGGTGCTTTCAGTTTGAATTCAGTGTTAAGAGTTTTTACCTGTGTGCATGCATATGTATGTCTGGCTCTTTATGACCCTATGGACTGTGGCCTGCCAGGCGGCTCTTTGTCCATGGGAATCTCTAGGTAAGAATTCTGGAGTGGATTGCCATGCCCTCCTTCAGGGGATCTTCCTGACACCCCATCTCTTATGTCACCTACATTGGCAGGCAGGTTCTAACGTAACTTCTTCAAAATTACATGTGTAACTCCTTCCCCACCAGGAATGCTGATTCTCAAAGTCAGAGGGAATGATAAGATTTGTTATGTTACATAATTACTTGCTTTATCCTACCATGGTGCTAGAATAATAGTGTTACTAGTATCCCCAGTACATTTAGGGAAAAATTTTTTTGGACTTGCTCCCATTGTAAAATACATGTGTTGTACATTGTCAGAGTAGGGAGTCTTTATACTCCCTTCTGTACACTTACTCTCCTTTTTACCTCTGACTTCTACAAGTAGCTGTATTTTGTTCACATAACCAGTTCTTACGTGGAAGTCTTTCTAGTCTTTTTCTTTTGTCTGAAGTTCAGTTCAGTTCAATTGCTCAGTCATGTCCAACTCTTTGTGACCCCATGAATTGCAGCCCGCCAGGCCTCCCTGTCCGTCACCAACTCCCGGAGTTCACCCAAACTCAAGTCCATAGAATTGGTGATGCCATCCAGCCATCTCATCCTGTCGGCCTTTCTCCTCCTGCCCCCAATCCCTCACAGCATCAGAGTCTTTTCCAATGAGTCAACTCTTCGCATGAGGTGCCAAAGTACTGGAGTTTCACCTTTAGCATCACTCTTTCCAGTGAACATCCAGGACTCATCTCCTTTAGAATGGACTGGTTGGATCTCCTTGCAGTCCAAGGGACTCTCAAGGGTCTTCTCCAACACCACAGTTCAAAAGCATCAATTCTTCGGCACTCAGCTTTTTTCACAGTCCAGCTCTCACATCCATACATGACCACTGGAAAAGCCATAGCCTTGACTAGATGGACCTTTGTTGGCAAAGTAATGTCTCTGCTTTTTAATATGCTGTCTTGGTTGGTCATAACTTTCCTTCCAAGGAGCCATACATGACCACTGGAAAAGCCATAGCCTCGACTAGATGGACCTTTGTTGGCAAAGTAATGTCTCTGCTTTTTAATATGCTGTCTTGGTTGGTCATAACTTTCCTTCCAAGGAGTAAGCATCTTTTAATTTCATGGCTGCAGTCACCATCTGCAGTGATTTGGAGCCCCCAAAAATGAAGTCTGACACTGTATCCAGTGTTTCCCCATCTATTTCCCATGAAGTGAGACCAGATGCCATGATCTTCCTTTTCTGAATGTTGAGCTTTAAGCCAACTTTTTCACTCTCCTCTTTCACTTTCATCAAGAGGCTTTTTAGTTCCTCTTCCCTTTCTGCCATAAGGGTGGTGTCATCTGCATATCTGAGGTTATTGATATTTCTCCCGGCAATCTTGATTCCAGCTTGTGCTTCTTTGAGCAGAGCTGATAGAAATAATATTCTGAGTTATTCACCTGCTGATAGCAGCTTATAAGGGACTTCCCAAGTGGAGCAGCAGAAAGAATCTGCCTGTCAGTACAGGAGGCACAAGAGACGTGGGCTTGATGCCTGGGTTGGGAAGATCACCTGGAGCAGGAAATGGCAACCCACTCCAGTGTTCTTGCCTGGAAATTCTGTGGAAAGAGAAGCCTGGTGGGCTACAGTCAATGGGGTCCCAAAGAGTTGGTCATGACTGAGCATGGACATGGGTTGGGGGGACCAGCTTATGTTCCTTATATTGGTTTTCCTGGGCATAAAATTCTTGATTTGCATTTGATTTTCTTGAATGCCTTAAATATATTGCCTTTTTTTTTGTCATAAAGTTTCAAAGTCTGATCATAAACTAAATTTCTTTTCTTTCTGAGTCACTCTTTTTACTTCTATGTGTATTGTTTTTCTTTGAAGTCCAGTTATTTTGCCAGAATATGTCTTAATGCTGTGTTTTTTGGGTTTATATTATCAGGTATGCATGTGTGCTGTTTTCGTTAGTAATTTCAATTTAAAAGCATCATGACTGTTTTCTTTAATCATAGTTCTTAGTATTTATTTCATTTTTTTGTTTTGGCTTTCTTGTTCAGGACTGCTATTACTCCTGGGTTGTCTCTTCTTTGCCTCTCTTCATCATTTGTCACTTTCTCTTGAATCTTTTTTATGTCTTTCTAATTCCACTTTGGTTTTATATTTTACTTTTCACTGTCTGTTTCTTTTATTTTAACATCCACTGTATTCGTTTACTCTTGAGTTTCTTCTAATTTGGTCTTTATTTCTAATTTTTTTCCCTTTTATTTCTATTTGTTTCCAAGTTCTTTCACTTAATCTGTGAGTTTCTCTAATAACTCATCTGTTAGAATGGACAGAACCCTTCTTGGTTTCAGCTGCACTTCTTAGATTGACCTGTTCTTTCCTGTAGTTCTGGAGGAAGAGAGCTAAAACCAGGAAGCAGAACAATAAAAACTGTAAGACTCTCTTTTGATTCCCTTGTTCTCTAGTCCATCTTATATGCGTTGCTTCCTTCTGCATTTCCTTACACATTCACCGATAGCATCGAGATCTTGTGACTGTTGGTGGTTTTGGGGTCTGATGGAATGCTCTGTCTTCTAGTTCTGTCTTCAGTGATTTTTTGTGTGTCTTCGGTTTTACTATCAAGTTGCTCTGTTTTTAAATAATACCAGTTGTATTGAAATATAATTTACATAAAATGGATTCTTATCAGTGTTTTTAGTGTATTTTCAATGTTACATGACAACATTTGGCATACTCATCAAGTTGTACGAGTCTTGATTCCAGAGCATTTTCGTCCTGTGTGTTTTCGTGACAGGCTCTGTGTAGCTGCAATACTGCCTTGTTTCTAGGATTTGTTGCAAAACATTTGAATGTCCCTCTGCCCCTGATGTGACCTGTCCTGACTCTCCAGAATAATCCTTGTTAACAGGGTCCTAATGAAATGCTGTTAATTTTGTACTTGTGCCCATCTTGACTCTAAACCATTTCCCACACTATCAGTGTCAGAAAGGAGACTTCAATGTCTAGTCTTCACTAATTTGTTGTTGGTTAAGAGATAAGTTTTATTGTTTTCAAAAATGTGATCTCTTAATTTTATGTAACTACAGTGACTGTTCCAGTATATTCCTAATTTTTTTTTTCCATTAGTACTCAAAGAGGCATGATTTTATACCTGAGATAAGAGGTATATTTTATCCAAAAGGCAAAAGAATATTTTATTCATAAAACAGAGAAAGATTCAACCCAGAAAAATTTGGTTCTTTCCAGATGTAGCTTACTGTGAACAGCAAATATTTCTCATTCTATTCTGTAGATGTAGATTTACCTCTTTGAAAATAGTGATATTATTATTCTATAGTACTCTGTGCTTTTATATTTGTTTTGTCTTTTTATTTAATAATAATTGTGCAGTTACCCTAAAAGTCAGTCACCATGATTGCAAAGCACTTTGCAAATATTAAGATGAAATGAAGAAAAGCGTGGTCAGGTGTAAACTAGACAGATGTCCCTGCACATGGAGCTTCAGTCTTCTGTATGAAATTATGTTTGGGTAGGACTTGAGATTTGGAGAGTGAAATTATAGTGCTTTAAGTATCTTCCTATATGTTATCATATGTAATTTTAGTAACAGCAACAAGAGGAAGTCAGGGTGAGCATGTATATTCTTGTTTTATGAAGAACATGTGGGACAGCGTGGTTGTGTTAAGTTGCCCTGAGGCAGCCACATTTTCCCATGGAGTTTCCTGTCCATCAGTGACATGTGTCATCTTTGATGCTTTTGGGTATTTTATGGCACTCTTTCAAGGATGTCATCATATAATGGATATGCATTCATTTTTTATTTCCTGTGATGTTATTTTTCCAGGCAAAAGGTGGAGGTTATGAAAGTGAAGATGCCTATCAAAATGCAGAACTAGTTTTTCTAGATATCCATAATATCCATGTTATGAGAGAATCTTTACGAAAACTCAAGGAGATTGTGTACCCCAACATTGAGGAGACCCACTGGTTGTCTAACTTGGAATCTACTCACTGGCTGGAACACATTAAGGTGGGTATATGTTACTCTTTCTTTAAACTATTAGAGACTATCATACGAGGACTTTCTCTGCCCTCTTGTGTGTTGGCTCTTACAATTGAAATCAAGATGAAAGTACCTTTTCAAACAGTGAAAATTGATAACTACTTTGATAATTAGAACTACTTTTAAGTTTTGGTGCTTGAATGAATTAGGTTTCTGTATTACGCATTTGGCTCTGTTGTACTTTTTTTCCCCTCTCTTTCCTATCCTATCTGAATCTGCCCATCCTTCAGTTCCCGGGTCACTTCTTTGATAAAGTCTTCTCAGATGGAATTCATTTCCATTTTCTCTGAGCTTTTCATTTTACTTTTCTTTCCAGCTAATCAGATGCTCCCATGTACTTGATTTAATTACTTTTATGTCTCAATTAATGTGGATTGCTGATTCATGGAGAGTAGGACAGGATAAATCATATTTCTTCTTTGTCCCCACAGGAGCCAGGGTAGCACTATATGATGTAAATAAATCACCCAGTAAATAATTGTTGCATAGCTTTTGAAAACCACTCTGGTCAGGCACATGAGGTGAAGTAGTTAAATGAAGGAGACTGTATGAACCTCAGCTTGCCTAAACATAACATTTGAAGCACCAAACATTATTTCAGTTAATATAGTTATAAATATTTTCAGATAGGTCTGAATTTCAGTAACATAGCTTACCAAAATATAGATCTCTCTATATTATATATAGATCTCTATATAATATATAAGCACATATATTAATATTAGGAAATAAATGGAAATAGGATTTTTCCTGTTAAGAAAGAGTAGATTATACTCACATTAAGAGCTCTAAAATTAAGAAAAATTTGAAGGCTAAATTGACTTCTTGAGAATTATAAACTATTTGGATTATTGTTTCTCTTCTAGAAACATAGAAGCTTGAATGTAGCAAAGTACATGAACATTCTTCTGTTAGCATGGTCATGGGGACCATCTATTACATTGTATGATGTGTAAATAGAAAACCATAAGGCTTGATTTGGAACTGACATTCACTGCAGCATTCTGTAAATTACAGATCATTTTTTAGTAGGTACAACATTGTCTCCAAAAAGCTGGCTATAACAGAAACACATTTCCTTGGAAGAGGCACAGTTGTGCCTGGACCGCCTTCTCCCCCTTCAGTCCTTCACACCTGCAAGGCTTACCCGCTCACTTTCTTCAGATCTCTGCTCAGACATCAACTTCTCAGAGAAGCCTTTCCTGACCACTCCACACACAGTGACAGTTCTGCCTTAGAACTACTTTTAAGTTTTGGTGCTTGAATGAATTAGGTTTCTGTATTATGCATTTGGTTCTGTTGTACTTTTTTACCTAGTCCTGCATGGTACTTTTTCACTTGTTGCCATCTGACACACTGTTTCTTTCTTTCTTTGCATCTGGCCGGCCTCACCTAAGTACAATATAAACTTCATTAGGCCAGCACTTTGTTCGGTTTGCTGCTCTATAGTTCCAGCACCGTGAGTAGTGCCTACCACGTTAGGGGACTCCATAAATGTTTATCTTCTAAGTGAATGAATGGATGAAGATGACCACTTTGGAGAACTCTTCCTTGTTGTCTTAGCTTTCCAACTGTTCTAACCCGTTAGGTCAGTGACGTGTAATTTTGCATATATATTTGACTTATGTGCCCTGTGTGTGCTCATTCCCTCAGTCATGTCCGAGTCTGAGATCCCATGGACTGCAGCTGACCAGGCTCCTCTGTCCATGGGATTTCCCAGACAAGGATACTGGAGTGGGTTACCATTTCCTTCTCCAAGGGATCTTCCTAACCCAGAGATCAGACCTGCGTCTCTGGTGTCTCCTGCATTGGCAGGTGGATTCTTTACCACCGCGCCACCTGGGAAGCCCCATATTTGAATTACAGGTGGAAGTTATTTAAAAGAGTGAGTTAGGATTAATGGAGACCAGGCTTTTTTTTTTTTTAATGCTCACAGATAACTCTGATGCATAGACAAGATTGAGATTCCTTTGGAGTATCCCACTTCCAAAATATGCCTACGATTATGATTAAAAGGAGATCATCATGAGATTCTCCAAGCCTAGTATAGCATGTCTTTTCTTTCACTCTTATCTATGTTTGTGTAATCATGCTGTTCTTAAAGTATGATTGGGCCATTGCAGAGAAGAGGAGGGCTCTATTGTTCAGTTTAAAGGATATTACACTGTGTGTTTCTCTTTAGGTTACATCTAATTCTGTCTAGTTTTAACTCAAGATCAACTTTAGAGAAGGTAAATTATTTTGCAGAGAGAGCCTGCATATTTAAACAAAATACCTGAAGTTATTTTAGATACCAGTTAAATTGACATGATAATATATTGGTCCAATGAGAATTTTTCATTCATACCAATATGTAAAAGTCAGCTTTCTCTAAAATTTTATGCTTTGCTTGCTGTGTGGTATAAAAACAGTACAATAAATGCTATAAAACTGTAGAATATTTTAAAATATCCAACTTTACTGCTTTCATATTTATTCTGATTTTGTTAAGTATCACTATTTTAAGTAACAGGTAAGAATTCAATTGGTATATTATTTTTACTTAAATGGATGATGTTGGAATATTTGAAGAATATTAGAAATAGATCTCTTTGGAACTTAATCCTTCTTTCTTATTAGTCATACTCTTGATTTGTTTAGAACCCGAAGGTACCTTTTGTTTCGTTATTTCATTGTGTGGATTAATAGGAGTCTGCATTTTTGAGACTTTTCAGTTTTAAAAGCAAAGCGTCAGTATCTTCCACCATTCACAAAAATTCCTTTTAGGAAAGGACTGATGTTCTTTTCTCCACCTGTTTTTCAGATAGTTATCTCTGAACAAAACTATTACAAATTTTGAGGAATAAAGCCTTTAATTAAAAAAAATTCATTTAAAAAATCCTTTTTTCAGCTTATTCTTGCAGGGGCTCTCAGGATTGCTGACAGGGTGGAGTCAGGAAAGACGTCTGTGGTGGTGCACTGCAGCGATGGCTGGGACCGCACGGCCCAGCTGACCTCCCTGGCCATGCTCATGCTGGACGGATACTACCGCACCATCCGAGGGTTTGAAGTCCTTGTGGAAAAAGAGTGGCTGAGCTTTGGACATCGATTTCAGCTTGTGAGTGAAGAACCTTGACTCAGGGTATCACATGTGCATCTCACACAAGGCGTGTGAAGATCATGTCTTTCATTCACTTGATATTCACATAAGACTGACCCTTTGTTCTAATGGGGTAAACTGCTCAACAGAAACTTGTCAGATTATTTAGAGGATCCTGGAGATGAGAGGTAAGATTCTCGGAGGCCTTGAAGCCCCTGAGAGTGTGATTTTTGGCAGCATTTTCCTAGGTTAGCTGAAGGACTTTCTGAAATATGTTTGCCCAGATGCTGTCTCTAATGTTAGCTGTTAGTATCCACTAGCAGTGTTTATTTAAAAAAACCTTGCAAGAAATGGACATTTAAAGCTAGTCTGCTGCTTTAAACTTGAACTGTTAAGTAAAATGGCTTATCCATTCAGATGGCTTATATTTTTCAACTCTCTATAAAATGTACTTACTATGATAAGACTGTTAAAAGAGTGACGTTTCAGTCATCCAGTGCTGCACATGTTCATATAAGTGTAACCAAAATCATAAACATTTCAGACTGTTTGAAGCTGCAGTGGATTCCTAAATTGCTGACTCTGACTACCTACTCCATTTTCCCCCTCCTGATTGTTATCTGAAAGCAGGATTTGACAAAGCACATCTGATTCAGAGGGTATGTGCACATGTTTAATATAGGGTAATAATTCTCAAACTTTTTGATTTTTGGACCTCTTTCCATTTTTAACAATTATTGATGACCCCAAAGGACTTTGTTTATATTGGTATTTTCCATATTAGAAATTAAATTTTTTAAATGTATGTATTGTTTAAGGAAATAATCTATTTTCTTAGTCCTTCTCAGTTTTGACAGCTGGAAGTCCAAGCTCAGAGTGCCAGCATGTAGGGTTCTGGTGAAGGCCCTCTTCCAGATTGCAGACTGCCAACCTTTCACTGTTACCTTTAATGGTGAAAGAGGGTTGGGGAGCTCTCTGGGGCCTGTCCGTTTTGATAAGAGCACTAGTCTCATTCATGAGGTTTCCACCCTCATGACCTTGGTAGCTCCTAAAACTATCAAATTGGGAATTCGATTTTCAACATGTGAATTTTGGGGGACACAAACATTCAACCCACAGTCCTGTTATATATTAGCATGAATAACATTTTAAAGAAAAGTAACTAGCATAATATGTTAGGCAAGCATGAAGTTTTATGAGAAGAGTGGCATTATTCTGCATTTTTTACAAGTTTCTTTAATATCTGGCTTAATAGAAGATAAGTTTCTTATCTACTTCTGCATTCAGTTTGTTGCAATATGTTCTGTTGATTGAAGATATGAGGAAAATTTAACCATATGCAGATATATAGGTTGAAAAAAAGGGTATTTTAATTTTTTCCAGGGAATTGTGGATAGTTTTTGCTACTGTGCCAAAACTGGGCAAATGGTAGTTTCTTAGTGGTTGTTTGTAATGTGGAATCTAAAACTAGCTCGATGGGTTTTTTGGTGTTTGTTCTATTTAATTCCTTTGGTACGTCTTGCACTTTGAATAAGTAGATCTTTTACCTGTGCATGATTTTGTAATATCATGTGTTGGTAATTGGGAAGATACTGGCTTACTGATTTACACAGCTCCAGTCTTAATGCATTTCATTATATGTAATAAAATCACAGATATTAATACTACTACTAATTTTATCAGAAAAATGTTTTAAGTATTATCAAACTCATTGTGGCAGGTAAAATTTTCCCTCAAATTTAACTTTCATTCAACAGCTTGAATTTCATCATTGGTAACAAATACTGTCCATTGTCTTCCTTGAAGTGAGTGACACATTCAGTTTTGTATATTTTCAAAAAAGATATCTACAAGATATTAAGATCTTAATAACCATAACTCATATATCAATTGTTCTTTCAAGTTAAAATGATGGTCCATGCAAAAGCTGTGTTTCCTACGTTCTGTTTAAGCCTGCAACAGAAGCATGTTATGTGTATTTCCCATTTTGTTACATAGGATACTTAAAAAATTATACTCCAATGTGGAGATTTATTAAAGTTAATAATAATTTTTACTGCTTCATCAAGGACATTGGCTTAAGAGAGATTAGCTTTTTTTCTTTAACTGCAAGTGTTTGGCAGGGCAAACATAATAATTACAGTATAGCTCGATTCCAGTGCCTTGTTTCCTGATTTTCTCCTAAGGTACCAAAAGTTTTCTTCCTTCATCCCCTTTACACCATTCTGGAGGAGCGCATGGCAACCCACTCCAGTATTCTTGCCTGGAGAATCCCCATAGATATAGGAGCCTAGTGGGCTGTAGTCCATGGGGTTGCAAAGAGTCGGACACAACTGAGCAACTAAGCACGGCGCAGTGCAAATGTCAACCTTCCGAAAAAGGTGGATCATGTCTTAGTAATATTATGAAAATAGTTTTGAACGCACAGATCTCTCCCACTGCTGGAAGTCTGGATCACTCTTAGAATCGCTGCCTTGGGGTATAGGGTAGGTGTTTATCTCAGTCATCTGGAGCAGAGGTCCTCAGAGGAGAAAAAAGATAAGAAAGTAGGTGAGTGCAGATGCTTGAGGGGAGATGTCAAACATTTTTTTAAAGTTTTCCGAGGTTTGTGCTGATGTGATTCTTTCTGAAAGACCGCCTAGAGCTCCAATGCAGTAGGTCCCCCTCATGCCCTGGCCAAGGTGTTAAAGGAGATCTGTGCTTCCTGGGGCTAGTGTGCAGGGAACTGTTAATGTTCAGGGCATAGTAAATCTTCGGGACAAAAATCTGGGCTCTGAGGTCTGACTGTTCCTGTCTCCCATTGTCAGCTTTTTAGGATCTAAGCTTCATTTGTTAAACAGACTTGTAATTCCTGTTACAAGTGTCTCCTGCCAGGAAATAATTGGACAGGTTGCAGATTGAAACGCTAATAGACATTTCTCCTTGGTGGAATTTAGTGATTTTTGTTTTTTCTTGCAGTGCTCTTTTAAAAAGATTTTCTGAATTTATAAAATATTGAGAAAATGTTACTTTTCTTGAAAAATAAAATTACTTTCATCAAAAGGTAAAAATTCCTACAAAGCTCATATAATATTTCACTCTTTGCTTCAGAGAGTTGGCCATGGAGATAAGAACCATGCAGATGCAGACAGATCACCTGTCTTTCTTCAGTTTATTGACTGTGTCTGGCAGATGACAAGACAGGTAATTTATCTGGGGTATCCATTCTTAGAGCTCTCTTTTAAGCTCTCCAGTCAGAGATGGGTTTAGTCACTGACTGTCTTACATTTCATGTAAAGTGGAAGTTCTTATAAGTTTCCTAGATACTAGAAGTATTTTTTATCACATTAAATTATTTTATTTAATATTTTAAGTTTATGTTAGATAATGATAATATAGCCACTCAAAAATTCATTTATACATTGCTAAAGGAGGTAAAGAAATGAAATAGGCAAGGTAACTCAAAATGAAATCCTATTTTAGGCAGTTTTGATGAGAAAATGTGTTTAGATGGAAATCATGGCAACATATATATAAAATAGATTCAGTTTTTTTGTTTTTAGGTATGGAGCAAGAGATACGTGCTTTAGAGCTATCAACATTCTAGAAAATGATTTGAAATATTACTGTGAATAGGTTTAGTGCTTTGGAAAGATACAAGAGGAGATTGAAAAATACCTGATTTATTATGGGATAACTTTACTAATGAGGTAAAGAGTTCATGTCTTAAAAAAGTTTAACTCATGATAAATGATCTGAAAACCCAAAAGTTAGGTACAGCTCAGTGGTATATCAGATATTTATCCAGGAGTTCTATTAGACCTCAAACCACTGGGAGCCTGGTTGGTTTTTTGTTGGACTGCCATGGGAATTACAGTAGGGCACTTGCTGGCTCTGCTTGGCATTAGCATTCTGTTTCAGCTTCAATGAAATATTCTTTACTTCATTAAGAGAAAAACGAAATAAGAGTTTTTTTTTAAATCTTTTGGCTGTACCTCTGTATTGGCAGTGTGGAGTCTTACCCACTGGACTGCCAGGGAAGTCTGGACCCACTTTAAACTATTACCATATTCTATTTTAAGATAGTATTTGACAGTGTTGGGAAAAATCAAATATGCCTTATCAGGGGACTACAAAATGTGTCGCTGATGGTTAAGTGTACTGCTCTCCAGGGAGAGTGTCTTGAAAGGAGTAACTCTTGCTTCTGGTATATTTGTTAAAAAAACAAAATAGATCACATTTACTGATTGCATAGGAGAATACATGACAAATGTACTTCTTTCTTAGTAATTGTGTTAACTTTTTGTATGCCATACATCTAAAAGCAGTTTAACTCTTGATTTTGAGCTTACGTTGCTAAGTAATATTAAATCTTATTTCATTGAAGAATTTAAAATACACTATATATGTATAAATAAAAAAATATATTTCATTATATAAGTGTATATAATAAATATACTTTATTATACATGTCTGCTTATATTTTTCTTTGGTATTTTCCTCCTCACCATGTGAAATAGTAATAATATTTGTTGGCAGTCACCAGTTTTATAAATAATTGAATGTTTATGCAGAGACTTAAATAGCAAATTTATCAAAAAGACCAGTTGTGTTACAATTAGCCAGATTCTATGTCTCCTCCTGCCCTCATCATCATCTCTTACTGCTGGGATCAGGAAGCAGGATGAAGGGGCCCTTTAGATTTTAAACATATAAGGAGAACAAAATATTCCTTCTTTGCTCAGGATTTTAAAAACAATAGCAGGGACAATGTTCTATTTAAATAATGCTATTTTAGTAGTGTTTGTGAGGAAATTCCACTAATTAAGCTGTTTTCTCATAACTGAGCTAATAGTTTTGCCAAGAAGATAAAAGGCTAATCATAGGCTTAACTCCTTCGAATTGCTATGTAATGATGTAGGGTGCATTCATGGTTGGCTAATAAATAAGCTGTTTAAGAGTAACAGTACAGGAGATGGGATTTATTCTGTAAATGTATGGATGGAATTTGACAAAGTTTTTTATGATTAATTGGCTTTATGTTGGCATGTGCTTTATCACCTGCTTCATTTGCTTCAGAACCACAAAAATTATTATTCAAGAGTAAATTGTTTAAGAAGATAAATTTGCCTTGTTATCCTGCTAATGAATTTAGGAAATTTGAAGACAAAGTTGTTTTCACTCTTGTCCCTTGTATGTGCAGTTTATGCTGTTTTCATCCACTATTGGGTAGGGATCATTGTAAGAAAAACTTGGCACCAGTATTTATTTACTAAACCCACAATCCAAATATTCATGGAATTCCTTTTCACAGTCCTATAAATGGTACAGTCTTACATAGAAGCTTTCAAATAATTCTTGAAACAGTAAATGGTTAAGATGGATTATACTAAATCCCTTACCTTCCTGGGATCTGTAATTGGTCCTTGATAAATTACCCCCAAATTATGTTGTGTAAGACATCCAGTCAAACACCTGTCCTAGTTAAAGAGTGAATTTCCTCTTTTAAGAAAGGCTGCCAAAGTACTGGATTATAAGATATCATGGTTTGAGTACATGTTCCTTGAAAAGATGAGTAAGGTTGGCTTTTAAATGAGCTGCACATCTCCTTTTCTCGAGACATTGATATTTTTTGTGTAATTCCTAAAAACTATGCCGTTGAAAATTTAAAGAAAAATCTTACTGTGTTGCTTATGGTCATTCTTGGCAGAGAAAGACAAGTCACATCAGCCTCAAGTTGAGAGTTAACTGATAAATGGACAGAAGAACAGCAAGATCAGAGCATTCAGATTCTTACTGTACAAGAAAAGGAGATATTAGGAGAAATTATCTCAGCAGAGTGGTATTTTTTGAACAGAAAACCAAGCAAATATTAATAATACCATAATAGCTTAGAAATATATAGTTTTTGAATACTGTTTAGCCTAATTTTAAGCAGTTTTACAAAGCACCCACCAATGTACAGGGATGAACATGCTTGGGAAGCTGTCCTAATTATTTCGTGTGTTTTGATGTTTGATTTGCAGTTTCCTACAGCGTTTGAATTCAATGAATATTTTCTCATTACCATTTTGGACCACCTATATAGCTGTTTATTCGGAACATTCCTCTGTAACAGTGAACAGCAGAGAGGCAAAGAGGTAACACACGATCCCTGCCCATCCCGCCTCTGTCTGTATATACACACTTTCTCTGCTGAGTGCAGCCTGGGATGGCTTTCAGCTGAACAGTTGTTCTTTTGCATGATGCCTTTGGCCATGTGTTCTTTTATATACTGTAATATGCTCACTTCTTTCCATACATCTTAGCTTGATCTGTCTTAAAGTACCTCTGTCATGAGGATGGGTAGGAGGCAGCATCTGCTGAAGGAAACTGAAGTATGCGGTGTCTTAGGAGCACTCGTGTACCTGTTACCACACTCCCTGCAGGATGGAAGTCCATCAAAAGCAGGTGCAGCAAGATATAATTAGCAAAAAATACACATTTGAATGAATGCACAGCTCAATTCCCAGATACATTCTCATACATATGAACCAGTTTAGTTTTTTTTAATTGTAAAATAATAGCATAAAACATTCAAACACTGTGAAGATATTAAGGAGAAAGTTAAATTTCTTACCCCACTTGCCTAGAGATAGCACTTTTCCGTGGTTGATATTATTTATAAGAAATGTATAATGATTATGTTTCAAGTTTTACTTCTGTGTTCCTCAGAACACATCTGCTTTATGTATGAAGTTCTAAATTATCTTGATTAGTGTCTCCCTCTGCTTCAGTTTCCATTCTAAAAAATGTGACTCTCAGTTTCTTCATGCTTTTCTGTAAAGCCTAGTGGCAAAGAATGCTTGCTCTGGAGCCAGGCTGCCTGGGTTCAAATCTAAGATCTTTCACTTACTGTGTGAAGTTGAGCAAGTTAATTTCAGCTTCTGTAAAGTAGGGATAATAGTACTTAACTTACGTACTTAATAGTGCTTACTATTGTAAGGATTAAATAAAATAAACCATACAAAACACTGTGATAATGGCAATGTAGTAAGTGCTTCCTAGACTAGAAATTCCTTGAAGATAGATGTTAAATTTTTAAAATCACCCTTACATCTTCAGTAAATATTTCTATGCACACAAGCCAGTCAAGAATTGATTGAATGTTAGATGATCAGTGGATAACTTTCAAAGAGACTTTCAGTTTTTGAGAGCCTCAAGTAGGACTTACTATATCTTAAAAAAAAAAGTTTTTAAAACTGAGCTATAATTTGCATTCCATGACATTCACTTTCAAAGCATATAATTTAGTAATTTTCAGCATATCTAGAGTTGTATAGTCATCACCACCGTTAATTTCAGAACACTGGAAAGAAACCCCATGCCTATTAGTAGTTACTACCTACCCGTTCCTGTCTCCTCTCAGACCCTAGCAGACACTGTAATCTCTGTTGGTTTGCCTCTTCCGGACATTTCATATAAATGGAATCACTTGGGGTGTGGCCTTTGTGTCTGGCTTCTTTCAATTAGCATAATGTTTTCAAGGTTCAATTTGTAGCATGTATCATTACTTCAGTTCCTTTTTATTACGGAATGGTATTCTGCTGTATCATTATGTTACATTTCATCCATCTGTCAGATGATGGACTTGGGTTGTGTCTGCTCTTCGGTCATTGTGACCGATGGCTACTTTCACCGTTGTGCACAAGGTTGCTTGTGCATGTGTTTTCACTTGTCTTGGATGTATATAAAGAGTGGAATTGCTGGCATGGTAACTCTGTTTGCCTTTTTGGGGAACTGCACTGTTTTCCACTCCTCTAATTTTAATTGAAGTTGTGCTGTTGCCAAAGTATCTGAGTTCTGTCCCTCTAAAGCAGTTTAAATGATCACAAATGCCTTTTGACAAATTTCATCTAAAGTACAATTAGCTTGTGTAGTGGAAAACCTTAACCTATTTTTCCTTCTTATAGAATCTTCCCAGGAGGACCGTGTCGCTGTGGTCTTACATAAATAGCCAGCTGGAGGACTTCACTAATCCCCTCTACGGGAGCTATTCCAATCATGTCCTTTACCCAGTAGCCAGCATGCGCCACCTAGAGCTCTGGGTGGGATATTATGTAAGGTGGAACCCCCGGATGAAGCCCCAGGTATATGCCCTGCAATATCCAGTGAGAGGTTTTATCCAGGCAGTTGTATGAATTACTTTTGTCCCCTTTAAAGTGGCTAGAAAAGTCATCTGTGCATATTTAAAATTTCCATTTTTTCCTGTTAACAGTCACATGGGACAGTAGAGGCAGCACTGTGGTGGGGATGCGTAGTGCCCTGGCTCTTGTCGTGACTGGCTTTTTGGCCTTGCACAGATCACTTCTGCTCATTCTCGTCTTCTGTCCTCCGTTAAATGAGGGTGCTGGGCTGGATAACTTCTAGAGGTTGGGGAAAATGGCTTTAGGGGAGTTAAAAGCCATTTTTAAAAATGTTACAGAATATTTGCTGCCTAGAACTGTTTAAAGGTAAAAGTCTGCAACTAAATGACAGGAAATCTTTAAGTACTGGCTTTTAGATTATGTTGTTACTTAATTATTTGTTGTATTTGGCCAAGCACCAGTTTCAGGGTGTTCTGTGGAAACACCTGGGGAGACCAGGGAGGTCAGTGAAAGAGCCGCGGGTCAGTGGAGTTGTTGAAGTTAATTTTCACTGCTGTTCGGGAGGGCAT
The DNA here is from genome assembly GCF_032405125.1 of Capricornis sumatraensis. Classification (NCBI taxonomy): domain Eukaryota; kingdom Metazoa; phylum Chordata; class Mammalia; order Artiodactyla; family Bovidae; genus Capricornis; species Capricornis sumatraensis. Next base: position 16,393,470 of record NC_091084.1, read on the forward strand.
GGTCCCATAGCTGAAAGCACACACTGAACATTTAGGGAAGAAGCTAAATATAAGAATGATTTGACTTCGGGTTTGTTCCAGATTGCTTAGTTAAGTAACCTTATGGTGTATTGTTCTTGTAGGAGCCCATTCATAACAGATATAAAGAGCTTCTTGCTAAACGGGCAGAGCTTCAGAAGAAAGTAGAGGAGCTACAGAGAGAGATTTCCAACCGATCAACCTCATCGTCAGAGAGAGCCGGCTCCCCGGCACAGTGCGTCACGCCTGTGCAGACGGTCGTGTGAGAGCGCCGCCTGATGGGGCGCGGTCGCGGTGAACTCTGATGACAGTGGCAGCTTCAGGAGGAGGAGGGCTTCTGAACATAGAACTCGTCTGTGAGAGAACTTCAGTCACTTTATTTATTTCAGATCTCTCTAGGATGAGTTCAGAACTGTAGCAGTGCAGGTGGTTTAAGGGAAATAACCTCACATGTAATTACATGATTACAACACTAATCTTCTAAGTCGCCCAAAGAATATTAAAATGCTTGAATCCTGGCTCCACAGTGGGAACAAGTTTCTGATTTTCAAATACTGTCTCAGAAGTTTTGGTATTTGCTAAAATCAAAACACAAGCCACTGGAGAACAACACTTCTTGGCAGAAGAGCGCTCATTGCACAGAAGGTGGAGCATCAGTCTTCCAGCCAATCCTGACATTCCGTGGACTTGGACATACTGGGCCCTGTGTAGATAAATCAAGATGGGTTGATGCTCCTTTCTCAACTTCATGGGTTTGTCTTTTTTGTAGTAATTTAACTTTTACCATGCAAAACCCATGTTCTTCATATGTAATCGGGTCTATGATATTGAGGATATTATGATGTAGTAGTAGTTGAAAATTATTGCCGTCATTATTTATGTGCTTAATTTAAGATATATTAGGTAGCTATTCCAAAATGATGCCTTACAGATGTGCTTGGGAGGAGACTGCAAGGGAGAGTGGCAGCTGTCCAGGATTTCAGAGAGTCCACATCCTTCAGATCAGTTATTGGAAACATCATAAAACGTATTTTAAAAACTCATTATCTGCCCTACTGTATCTTATTTACTTTTTGTATGTCTCTGAAGACAGAAGTAAATGGGTGAGTTTTGAGGCTCTATTTAAAAGTTTAGTAGGATTGACGTTTTTATGAAGTCTGCATAAAGAGCATATGATGAGAAGTACTGTGCTCAAATTTTACATGAAATATTTTACTGCTACTTTTCTTTGCAAATTCTGTAATTCCACCAAATGATTAAGTCTACCAAAGAACTTATTGCATGTAAAGATGTATTACAGTCTCCATGCCAGTAAAGGGAATCCTGCCTCACTTTTTGCCTGCTACAGGAAGAGTCTAGCGCTGGTATAAACACTCGACTCCCTGGTATCTGTTTTAATCTGTATAAGAGCCATATGTTATGTACTGTAACACAGAGGAGCTTCTTGTCCCTTAGGTCTTTAATTAAAAGAAAATTTCGACTGACTTTTAAACTTTGTCCTTGTTCTAAGTTGTCTTAAGTTGCATTTGCAGAAATGTTATTTGAATTGTTCCACTGCAGGGGGCATAGGTTCCATCCCTGATCAGGGAACTAAGATCCTACATGCTGCAGCCAAAAAAAAGATATGTACAATTTGAACTGATAAATAATAATCAAAAATAGCATTTTTTTACTCATTAACTCAGTAGGCTGAACCTATGCCCTTCTCTTGATTTTGCAGTGAGTAAGTATAATTTCTGTTATTAATATATCCAGTATTAGCAATGAAGGACAGAAATGATATGGACCTAACAGAAACAGAAAATTTTAAAAACAGATAGCGAAAATACACAGAAAACTATACAAAAAAGGTCTTAATGACTGGGATAACCACAATCTTGTCATCACTCAACTAGAGCCAGACACCCTGGAGTGCGAAGTCAAGTGGGCCTTAGGAAGCATTACTACAAATAAAGATAGTGGAGGAGAGGGAATTCTAGTTGAGCTCTTTAAAATCCTAAAAGATGATGCTGTGAAAGTTCTGCACTCAATCTATGAGCAAATCTGGAAAATTCAGCAGTGGCCACAGGACTGGAAAAGGTCAGTTTTCATTCCATCCCAAAGAAAGGCAGTGCCAAAGAATGTTCAGACTACTGCCCAAGTGCACTCATTTCACAGGCTAGTGAGGTAATGCTCAAAGTTCTTTAAGATAGGCTTCAATAGTACGTGACCCGAGAACTCCAGATGTACAGGCTGGATTTAGAAAAGGCAGAGGAACCAGAGATCAAATTGCCAACATCCGTTGGGTCATAGATAACAAATTCCAAAAAAAAATCTGCTTTATTGACTACAGTAAAGCCTTTGACTGGGTGGATGACAACAAACTGGAAAATTCTTCAAGAGTGGGCATACCAGACCACCTTACCTGCCTCCTGAGAAACCTGTATGCCGGTCAAGAAGCAACAGTTATAACTGGACATGGAAAAACACACTGGTTCCAAATTAGGAAAGGAGTATGTCAAGGCTGTGTATTGTCACCCTGCTTATTTAACTCACATGCAGAGTACATCATGTGAAATGCCAGGCTGGATGAAACTCAAGTTCTATCAGGATTTCTGGGAGAAATATCAATAACCTCAGATGTGCAGATGACACCACCCTAATGGCAGAAAGTGAAGAGGAACTGAAGAGCCTCTTGATGAAAGTGAAAGAGGAGAGTGAAAAAGCTGGCTACAAACTCAACATTCAGAAAACTAAGATCATGGCATCTGGTCCCATCACTTCATGGCAAATAGACGTACCAACAGTGACAGACTTTATTTTCTTGGGCTCCAGAATCACTGCAGATGGTGACTGCAGCCATGAAATTAAAAAATGCTTGCTCCTTGTAAGAAGCTATGGCAAACCTAGACAGCATACTAAAAAGCAGAGAGATATCACTTTTCCAATGAAGGTCTGTATTGTCAGAGCTAAGGTTTTTCCAGTAGTTATGTGTGAATTTGAGAGTTGAACCACAAAGGCTGAGCACCAAAGAACTGATGCTTTTGAACTATGGTGCTGGAGAAGACTTGAGAGTCCCATGGACTGCAAGGAGATCAAACCAGTCAATCCTAAAGGATATCAACCCTGGATATTCATTGGAAGGACTGATGCTAAAGCTGAAGCTCCAATACGTTGGCCACCTGATACAAAGAACTGACTCATTGGGAAAGACCCTGATGCTGGGAAAGATTGAAGGGGGTGACGGAAGATGAGACGATTGGATGGCATCACTGGCTCAGTGGACATGAGTTTGAGGAAACTCCAGGAGATGGTGAAGGACAGGGAGGCCTGGCGTGCTGCAGTCCGTAGAGTTGCAAAGAGTTGGACATGACTGAGCAACTGAACAACAGGATTAGCAAAAGTGGTACCATAATGGTTTGGTCATTGCCTGAAATTTTTAATAAGAAAATTTATAACAGTATTTACATGACCAGTCCATCAATATTAAAGCTACGTTTTCTTTTCTAAATTCGTTCTCTATCCATTTTGTGGTTTTTTTCACTTACTTTGTGCGGGAGTCTCCAAAATGGAGTGCCTTCAAGATAACCCTGTAGTGAAGACGTCAGCATCATGATGGCACAAGTGCTTCCTTCTCTCTCTCTTTTACTTGTAACGAATCAGACATGCATAACTGGACAGAAGTGCCTCTGCACAGCACACCAGGACACCTGAGATTTCTCCGTCTGCGTATCTGAAACTGGGTGGATGAACCCCCAGAGGAGGCCTGGGAGCCGGAGGTTTGTGGCGACACCAGCTGCAGCAGGAGCGCCGACCTGTCCAGCAGAGGAGGGGGAACATGAAAGGGGCGAGTACAGGTCTGCCCAGCCCTGAGGCTGCAGTCAGACGGTCCTACTGCTCTTCAGCAACACCCTGGGTTTCTGAGGAGAATCTCCATGACAGACCAGTAGTTAGTAAAGAGATTGAATCAGTAATCAAAAAATAAAAAATGCCACAACACAGAAAGCTGCAGAGCCAGATGGTTTCCTTGGTGAATTCTAGCAGTCATATAAAGAATCAACACAATCTTCCTCTAAACACTTGCAAATACTGAGGATGAGGGAACAGTTACAAACTCATCTACAAAGCCAGCAGTACATTGATACCAAAACCAGATGATGATACAAGAAAATGAGACTCATATCTCTGCTAAATATAGATACAGAAATTCTGAACCAAACATGAGCAAACCAAATTCAAGAACACTTAAAAAGGATTATATACCATGACCAAATGGGACTGATCCCTAGTATGTAAGGATGGTTTAACATATGCAAATCAATAAATGTAATATGTCAGTAAAGTGAAAGAAAAGCTACATGACCATTTTCAGTAGATGCAAAAAAAGATAAACATCTTTCATGACAAAATACAACATCCTTTCATGATAAGAACCTTTAACAGATTGGGTAAAAAAAAGAACATACCTCAATAAAGGCTGTATGCCCCAAACCAACAGCTATCAATGGAGAAATGCTGAAGGTTTTCCCTCTAAAATCAAGAAGACAGTGAGGCCTACTCTCACCACTCTTGTTCATTATAGTATTGGAATTCCTGGTTAGAGCAGCTAGGCAAGACAGAGAAAAGGCATGCAAATCAGGAAGGAAAGAGTAAACTTCTCTATTTGCTGATGATTTGATTTTATATGGATATAATCGTGGTGTCAACCAAAAAACTTGGAACTAATGAACAATTTCAGTAAAGTTATGCAGAAGTCAGTTGTATTCCTTTACAATAATGATGAAGTACCTGAAAACTATCCCACTCAAAATAGCATTAAAAGCAATAAACTATTGAGGAAAAGTTTAACTTAGGAAGTGAAAGATCTGTACAATGAAGACTACAAGAAAGACTTTGTTGAAGGAAATCAAAGAGGACACAAATGGAAACACATCCTATGCCCAGAGTGGAAGAATTAAAATTGTCAAGATGACTGTTACTGCTCAAAGCTATCTATAGATTGAATGCAGTTCCCATGAAAATACCAAAGGCATTCTTTACAGACACAGAAGAAACAATCCAAAAATTTTTGTGGAACCACAAAACAAAACCCCAAATAGCCAAAACAATCCTGGGTAAAAAGAACTAAGCTGTGGGAATCATGCTTTCAGATTTCAAACTATACTATTAATACAAAACCACAGTAATAAAAACAGTATGTTACTGGCACAAGAAATAGACACACCACTGGAATAGAGAGACCAGAATTAAATCCCACTGAGAGAAAAGTGAAAGTGTTGGTAGCTTAGTCGTGTCCAACTCTGTGACCCCATGGGCTGTCGCCTGCCAGGCTCGTGTCCATGGAACTCTCCAGGCAATGTTATTGGAGTAGGTTGCCAATTCCTTCCCCAGGGATCTTCCTGACCCAGAGATCGAACTCTGGTCTCCTGCATTGCAGGCAGATTCTTTACCATCTGAGTCACCAGGGAGGCCCACCGGTCAACGAACATTTGATGAGGGATCCAGGAACACCCAATGGGGAAAGGAAGTCTCTTCAATAAAGTTCTGGGATACTGGAGAAACACATGCAGAACAAACCAGATTGGATGCCTGTACTGTGCTTAGTCGTGTCTGACTTTTTGCCACCCTATGGACAGTAGCCCACCAGGCTCTGCTGTCTATGGGGATTCTCCAGGAAAGAATACTGCAGTGGATTGCCATGCCCTCCTCCTAGGGCTCTTCCCAACCCAGGGATCGAAGCCAGGTCTCTTGCATGGCAGGAAGATTCTTTACCGTCTGAGCCACCAGGGAAGCCCAAGAATACTGAAGTGGATAACCTATCTGTTCTCCAAGGGAACTTTCTGACCCAGGGATCAAACCAGGGTCTCCTGCATTGCAGGTGGATTCGTTACCAGCTGCACTAGCAGGGAATCCCAAATCGGATGCCTATCTAACACCATTCACAAAACTTAAATAGTGGTAAGTGTTGTGAATAAAACAGCCTAATGTGATATTAATAAGGCAATGAGGGGCAATTTTTGAAATGTAATCAAAGGCCTGCTTTGAATATACTGACATAAATCATGCATTAAAATAAAACTTGAAATAAAAATAAAAACTTGAAATGGATCAAAGCCTTAAACATAAGACCTGATGCCATAAAACTTCTAGAAGGGAAGAATATACTCAATATTGGTCTTGGCAATGATTTTTTGGGACATGATGCCAAAAGCACAAAAAACAAGCAGAAAACGGAGGAGACTACATCAAACTCAGAAGCTTCTGCACAGCAAAAAGAGACAAAGGAAGAAAAAATAGCCTAGTGAAAGGAAGAAAATTTTTATACACCACATAGAATAAGTCCCCACTATAACAAACCTTCAAGCTGGGAACTCTCAAAGACACAAACAGGCCTTCACAGGTCCAATCACAGAAGTTCATGTCTCTGGCATACATAATCACGTGCCTGCATCCTCTACAAGTGGTGGTGCGTTACATGTACATGGTGGTGTACATGTACATGGTGGTGTACATTGCCATACAGTGTATAGTACTTTAGTTCAAGCCCAGGATGTACAGAAGCAAGCATAAAAGCAGTGGTATATAACCAATTGTGTAAGTTGGGTACCTAGGCTAACTTTGTTGTACTTACAAATTAGACTTACAAATGTGCTCTTGGAATGGAACTGGATCATACTAGGGGATGATCTGTATTAAATAAGAGGTTAATATCCAAAATATAGTTAAACAAAAATACAACTTGGTAACAATGAAAAAAATCCAAATGTAAAATGGACAAAACTAAATGGACGTTTTTCCAAAGAGGACATCAGAGTGGTCCGTGGGTACATGAAGATGTTCAGCATGCCTAATCTGCAGGGAAATAAAAATAAAAGGAGGTACCACTGTTGGAATGGTTATCATCAAGAAGATACATAACCGCTGCTGGCTGGTGAGGATGTGGAGAAAAGGGAACCCTTACACAGTTGCCAGTGAAGAGGTCTGAACTGTGCAGGTCCACCTGGATGATTTTCAATAGTTAGGTACTACAGTACGACATGATCTGAGGTTGGATCTGTGGGTGCAGACATGCTGTTCAAGGGTTAACTGTACACTGTTGATGGGAATGTAAACTGGTCCAACTATTATGTAAAACAGAGGTTCATCAAAAAATTAAAAATAGATCTGATACTTCCAGGTAAAGAACTAAAGTAAATGAAAATAGGATTTCAAAGAAAATAATGCATCATTCCCATGTTTACTGCAGCATTATTCACAGCAGCCAAGATATGGAAGCAACCTAAGTCCATCAGTGAATGAATGGATACAAATAATGTACATATACATACAGAATATTACTCAGCCTTGAGAAAGGATTCCAGTCATTTGCAACAACATGGAGGAGCCCTGAGCACATTACACTAAGTCAGAGAAGAGAAAGACACTGAATGGTCTCATGTTGAATCTAAAAACATCAAACTTATAAAAATCCGTAAAATAGTGGTTAGCAGGAGATGGAGTTTAGAGGGACAAGACTGATGTTAAGGGTACAAACTTGCAACAAGTAGTAAGTAATCCATAGAGATAATGCACAATGTAATGAATGCAGACAGTATTGAACTATAGTTATATAATGTGATACATGGCACTACAGTGGCAATCATATTACAATACATAGCAAAGTAACACACTATACACCTTGAATTTGTACAATGTTACATGTCAAATTTGTTCAATTTGAAAACCTCCTTACAATAAAGATGTTTCTAACAAAGCTACTTACAAGCTGTGTTCCAGCAGTGTCGTTTCAGGGATTGGAAGTGATACCCACTTTGAAATGCATGTAGTTAAGTATTTAGGAAGACATAATATTGTTCCCAACAAAGCTACTTGATGCTGTATTCAGCAGTGTTATTTCAGTGCATGCAAGTGATACGCATTCTGTAATGCATGTGTTCAAACAAACAAACAACACTTGTAATAAAGGTGTTCCTAACAGAACTAAAGGATAATCCATTGGGGTGTGTTTGGAAGCTGGGGAGAGCAGTCTTAGCACTTTTTATATCTACAGTTATACTATGTTTTCTAACTTTATCTGACTATTGGTTGCACAGGTCTACTTTCTCCTTTGTGATTAGGGATATGAGATTTACAAACTTGTGGTTAAGTCAAAGCTCCTAAGTCTCCTGGCATTTGTCTGCTTACCTTTCTATTCTCACTGCCATACACTCAACTTTTATGTACAAGTACTACTCAACTGGTCCCAATTCTCCATGTACGCGCAGATTCCTGCATCCTTGCTTCAGTTTAATTATCCTGTAGATGTCAAGGCAAGGAGTCATTGTCTTCTCCAGGCAATGATCCTTGTTTCCTCACTCCCTTCTCTGCCGCGCCCTGCCTCCCTCTGCACCACCACAGCACTGTACACATGCCACCCACCACTTTCCCGAAACGCATAATCAACGCAGTAAAAGGCCTAATACGGTTAGTGACCACAGAGCCACTGCATTTCATGCTGCTTGTCTAGATAAAATCCTAGAACTCCATTTCAACCCCAGGCAAAAAGGAATCTCCTTAATGTCTAGTCAATGTGTTCACTAGCACAAAATTGGGAAAGGAGTACATCAAGGCTGTATGTTGTCACCCTGCTTATTTAACTTATATGCAAAGTACATCATGAGAAACACTGGGCTGGAGGAAGCACAAGATGGAATCAGGATTGCTGGGAGAAATATCAATAACCTCAGATACGCAGATGATACCACCCTTTTGGCAGAAAGTGAAGAGGAACTAAAAAGCCTCTTGATGAAAGTGAAAGAGGAGAGTGAAAAAGCTGGCTACAAACTCAACATTCAAAAAATGAAAATCATGGCATCCGGTCCCATCTCTTCACAGCAAACAGATGGGGAAACAATGGAAGCAGTGACAGACTTTATTTTCTTGGGCTCCAAAATCTGCAACCATGAAATTAAGATGCTTGCTCCTTGGAAATAAAGGTATGACCAACCTAGACAGCATATTAAAAAGCAGAGACATTAGCTAACAAAGCTCTGTCTAGTCAAAGCTATGGTTTTTCCAGTAGTTATGTATGGATGTGAGAGTTGAATTATAAAGAAAGCTGAGTGCCGAAGAATTGATGCTTTTGAACTGTGGGACTGGAGGAGACTCTTGAGAGTCCCTTGGACTACAAGGAGATCCAACCAGTCCATTCTAAAGGAAAGCAGTCCTGAATATTCATTGGAAGGACTGAAGCTGAAACTCCAATACTTTGGCCACCTGATGTGAAGAGCAGACTCATCAGAAAAGACCCTGATGCTGGGGAAGACTGAAAGCAGGAGGAAAAGGGGACGACAGAGGATGAGATGTTGGATGGCATCACTGACTTGATGGACGTGAGTTTGAGGAAACTCGGGAGATAGTGAAGGACAGGGAAGCGTGGTGTGCTGCAGTTCATGGGGTTGCAAAGAGTCAGACGTGACTGAGAGACTTAACAACAACAAAGAGTATCTTATATACTGTGAGACAGTTCAGTTTTGTTGGATCTGGTTTCTATGTAAGCATGAAAAAGGCAAATTATGTATTAAATACCATATATTCTTATTGTTTCTTGTAAGAGGTTAATGTTCTATTTAAAAATGTATTTTTTTGAGAGATTACAACAAATAAAGCCTTTATTAACAGGCTGCTAAGGAAAATTTCAGTGTTTCCTTAAAAAAGCTGCTTTATTGATTTCAGTGTCAAATTTATAAAGTTAACAAGTCTTGAACTATTCAAAACTATGATTCACATTATTAACAATGACAATTACATGTGTACAGTTAATACTGCACTCATACTGTACACAAAATTAAATAACCAAGGGATTTTGAGTTTAAGATTAAAAACCATAATGCCTTGAAATGAATAGCATGATTACAAACAGGTATTATCTAAAAATACATATGTATATACTTTACAACACCTCCCTTTCTCTCTTCATTCCAAAACCTCATTTACATCATTAACAATTTGTTTATAGTTTTAAAAATGCTTTTGTGATCTTCACATTTAACTGATTTAAAATGAATGCATCTTTAAAATTTTTAATGGTGAATTAACATCAATGCAAGTGTATTTAATACTGACCAATGTCTGTAACGTCAAAAAGCAAAATAAAGCTATCTTCTTAAATATGTATAAATATTTAAATATCGAAAACCTCCATCAGTAGTCAAAATGGAGCATATTTAATGGTTGTATTGAAAAGCAAAAGCAGGCGATTCATGCCAGGGAAGATTTAAAAATGAGACTTTTCAAACAAATACTGCCTATGGGATAGCCTCATACTTCGATAATTTAAACCTAATTTTACTTATATAATAGAACTATTAAAATAATCACACCCACAAGTAAAAAATTGGTAATTTGTTTACAAAGTGCAATATCTCAGTACAGCAAATTCATCTCAAACAAAGAAACAGAGTATGTGTGGCTTCTTGGCCTTTAAAACTACCCCCAGTTTCTGTTTAGATGGCTAAACATTTAGTTGTGATATGTAGCACAAGAAGCCTGTGTAATGAAGCTTGGGTCCCTAAATGCCTGCTACTAATTAATTCCAACATGAGACCTGGAAAGTCAGTATCTGATTGATGAGGTACAGATTATGTGAATAAAATTTATGACCTGGTACCAGTCAGTAATCCCAACACAAACTATTGCTTTGTAATGAATTCTGTATGGATTGCATATCTTTCAATAACTGAAGATTTTTCCTGCTTTTTTCTCCAGGTCTCGGTTTGGCAAAGTCCTTCTTATTTGTGGTCCCTGTGGTTGTAGAATGGCTGCTGCTGTTTCCTTCCTCATCAAGAGTCTTTTTGGTGGCTTTTAATTCCTTCTTCTGCTTCTCCAACTTTTGTTTCTCCAGCTATGCCAAAAAAACAAGGCAAGGAAGAAAAAGGAAAAATTAATAAAAACATATGCTTGGAAAAACTGGTATTTTCAACTCTCATACCAATGAAAACGCATATATATTTTTTCCCCCTGGTTTTCTTTAAAACCTTCAAAAACTTATTGTACTAGTGTATAGGGACATAAAAACATGTAAACAAGATGAAAAACATCAATTCTGGTGCTATACCAGAAGTTAAGATAATGCTGCCAAATGCAGAACAGGGTATGTAAGAAGCAAGAAGGTTTCGGGGGAAGTCAAGAAGGAGGCAAAAAACTCCCACACGGGTAATGGAAGACAAGAAGGATTTTAAATAAATGAGTAGGAGAAAGGCATTCTTGAAACTAGTCTGAGCAGAGAGAAGCATGTTCTGGATAGATAGAATGTAATGGTTATATATTAGTACTATGAAAAGGATTTTTAAATTTTATTATCACTCTTTTAGAATAATTTCAAAGGGGGAGCTTTATTTTCACTTTAGCTGTTGGCTAAAATAAATTGCTGGTGGTGTTCAATTAGAAAAAGGTAAATTTAATGTATGGAAAACAGACTTCCCTGGTAGTCCAGTGGTTAAGAATCTGCCTGCCAGTGCAGGGAACACAGATTCAATCCCTGGTTCCTGGAACATTCCACGTCTCAGGGCAACTAAGCCCATGTACCACAGCTCCTGAGCCTGCACACCGTAATCACTGAGCTCACGCACTGCAACCACGGAAGCCCACAGTAGAGCCTGTGCTCCGCCAAAGAAGCCAACCACCACGAGAAGCCCACGCACCCAACCCGCCAAAGGCAATGAAGACCCAGTGCAGCCGAACAGATGGATAAATCTCACTGATGTAAGAATATTATGGCAAAACCAATACAGTATTGTAAAGTAAAAAAATAAAATGAAAAAAAAAATTCAGTACTTGGAAGATGTATCTCAGATGATAAAATCTACTAAAACAGACTACAAGACAGTGTCTTCCTAGCCTGCTTAACACCAATTCTTAATAACTAATGAACTGAATTAGTATCTATAATAAGGAAATATTTCTTATAACTATGATAAATATCATCAATATATTTGAAGGAAAGGGTTTTTTTGTTCTGTTTCACTCTTGTTTTTTAATCATTAGAAATGAATAAAGGAAAACAGTTACCTGGGCTTGATATTTTCGAACTTTAGTTATTTGATTGGCTTTTGCCTCCATCCTTCCCACTAATGCCTCCAGTTCACACTCTAGGTTGTCTTTCAGTTCAACAGTCGGTGATTCTTGGATAAGTTTTGCAAGCTGCTGGTGATCACTATATAAAACAGAGAGAGGTCTTAGTTTCCCATGTTACATGGCTGTCCACTACACCTCCCTCACCATGGGATCCCTGCTTTGCCCATTAAAAAGTGACTCCATTTTTAAAAACAGAACAAATGTCCCTATTATTAGTGATAGTAAAGAAGTCCAAAAAGGGTACCAGATGCAAAGGAAAAAGTTAAAGCACTAATCATCTATCTCCCCCACAGAGCATTACATAATGTAGAAAAGGAAAGTGCAGAGAAGGATTCTTGTCCTTCACTCACTCACTTCCTAACTTATCAGTTATGTTTAGATAACAATGTATTAACAAGCTCCCAAACAAGGAAAAAAAACTTGAATATAAACCTTGATCTTCAAAACACTTAACAGTAATAGAAAAAGGAGACACTTTGCCCAGAAGAGCTGTTATTTGTTAAAGTCCTAGTAACTTGTTGAGTGGTTGGTAAAATGATTGTATTCAGTAAATATTTCTTGAAGTATTTAAATATGATAGAATTATTAAAGTCACCAAGAAGTTAAAATGAGGTTTTAGAATTAAATGAAATTAAAAAACAAACAAACAAACAGTGAAACTCACAAGCTCATTTGCCCAAATTCATCTTGTAAAGTCTGTAGGACTTCAGACAGCTCTTCATTAACGCTGCTAGAGGAGGGAGGCGTTGCTGACTTCTTGCTCTTCCCATTTCGTGAAGACACTTGTTTTGCCAAAGGAATACTGCTGACTACTCGATCGTTGCACAAGACTTTACTGTGTTGCTTCATGAGATGCAAGACATGCTGAACATTGGCTACCACTGCATGGCTGGGGCTGGTGGACTGAAGGAAAGAGAAGTAATTGAAGCCACATCTTCTGGAAAAATGTTTTTACCCCCTAACCTGGGTAAAAAGACTCTGTCCTTCCCCACAGAAAACCCTATGATACAAACTTCCAACATTACAAGCGCATTTCCAGTCTGCCTCTTACTCTCCACCCTACTGTCATGCACGTGGCTTACATGCCCACCTCTGTCAGTTATGGAAGAACATCCCAACTGTCTGTTCCCCCTGTTCCCCGTCTCTTAACTCCATAGTGCTATCAGTTCCCCTCTTATTATTCTCGTCATGTTCTTCTCCTATTTAACACATTCTGACGTTAGGCCTGCTGACTCTAAATCAAGCCCCTGTGGACACTGAGCTACAACTTCTATGTCCCACTGTCCTACCTGCTCTCCACTCTTTTAATAAGCTGTACTTGCACATGCCATTTCTTTCATGTGCCAATTTTTAAAAAGAAAAATGCACAGTTCATTATATGATTTGTAAAGACTTTCTTAAAACCTCCAGTTAATTATTTGGTCTAGTCTCGGATGACCTATGGCATTTATCTCTATCACAGCATTTATTAGAGTAGATTGTTAAGTGTATTTGCATGTCTATTTCACCTATGAAATAGTGTTAAGTACTTCCAGATTTTAGAGACTGTTACCATATTCATTTTGCTATCCTCTAGTAGGAAGCACTAAGTTCATGTCTGTCATATAAATAACAGGAAAAACCTGGCAGCCCTCTCAAAACTTCTTTGTTTTTGAATACTAAACAACTGTCTCAACGTGCAATTTCAGTGCATAAACAGACAGTTGCGCCAACTTGGCTCCATAAGCATCAGCTAGACAGATTGTTTACAATGCAGATTCCTGGGCAGCACTCCCTACTCAATCAGTTCAGGGTCAAGGCTTAGAAATGTACATTTAAAATTTGCCAATTGATTCTGATCAGCCAGGTTTGCAAACCACTCTGCTAAGTTAAACAGATGTTTTGTTTACCCTAGTTTTTATGGTTAGGTAGCAAATCAAATTTAGTTATATATATATATATATATAGCTTTCCTGGTGGCTCAGGTGGTAAAGAATCTGCCTGCGATGCAGGAGACCTGGGTTCAATCTCTGGGTTGGGAAGATTCTCTGGAGGAGGACATGACTACCCACTCCAGTATTACTGCCAAGAGAATTCCATGGACAGAGAAGCCTGGTGGGCTACTGTCGATGGGATCACAAAGAATTGGACATGACTGAGTTTGTATACAATATACAAAGATTCATATACAACATCCAAGTGGGGTTTATTCTAGGGATGCAAGGATAGTTCAGTATTTGAAAATGAATCCAGCATATCAATAACGTAAGAAAGAAAAACCACATAATCAGTATCACTTGGAAAAAAGCATGTGAAAAACTCTAATACCCATTAAGGGTATAAACTTTCAGCAAACTAGGAACAGAGAGAAATTTCCTCAAGTTGATGAAGAGCATAGACAAAGAGCCTAACCTAATATCATACTTATTGGTGAAAGACTGAATGCTTTCCCCTGAAGAACAGAAAAAGGCAAGGATGTCCACTCTCATCATTGTTACAACATGATACAGGAAATCCTAGCCAGTGCAGTAATGCAAGAGAAAAGTAAAAAGGTACACAAATTAGAAAGGAAGAAATAAGCTATCCTTATTTACATATGACATCATTTTTTACATAGAAAAGCTTCAGTTAATTCAGTTCACTTCAGTCGCTCAGTGGTGTCCAACTCTTTGCGACCCCATGAATTGCAGCACGCCAGGCCTCCCTGCCCATCACCAACTCCCGGAGTTCTCGCAAACTCATGTCCATGGAGTCAGTGAGGCCGTAGAAAAGCTTAAGTAAATAATAATAAAAAAAAATTCCTAGGACTAATAAGTGAATTCAAGGTCACAGAATGTAAGATTAACATACAAAGTCCAAATATACTACTAATGATCATGTAGAAACAAGTTGAAACTCAACACAATTCACAACTGCTAAAAAAAAATTTAATACAAATATAAAAAAACTGGTATGGGACTAATATGTTGAAAGGCCTAATGAAAGAAATCAATGATCTAAATAAATAAGAGATACACCATTCTCACGGCTATCAACAAGGATGTCAATTCTCCTGAACTAATACAGTTTCTATCAAAATCCCAGCAATACATATTTTTGGTAGAGAAGTTTATTCTAAAATTCACATGGAAAAACAAAGGAAGTAGAAAAGCTTAAAGAATTTTGAAATTCTTTCTTCTGTTACTTTTCTGACTCTCCTTAAGATAATTTTATGTCTATTGAATTTAGAAATGAAAAAACTGGAACTTGTATTCTGTCTTAAATTTCATTTTTTTCTAGCCATTAACTTCTATTGCATTTTACAAGTATATTAGTTTATGACAATGTATAAATAAAAATAACTGGCCTTCACACTAGACAGTTTGGGATATACTCAAATTGACAGCACATTCTTAGCTGTTTGAATAATATTTCACAAAAAGTACAAATTATTACTTCTAGAGACCTCAGGGCACCTGAAACTATCACAACACTGTTATACTGGCTCTGTGGGAGAAGCCAAAGGTGGGCTGATTTCAGAGAATAGCACTGAAACGTGTGTATTACCATCTGTGAAAGAGATCGCCAGTCCAAGTTCGACGCAGGAAACAGGGCATGCAAAGCCGGTGCACTGGGACCACCCAGAGGGATGGGATGGGGAGGAAAGGGGGTTTGGGATGAGGGGACACATGTACGCCCATGGCTGATTCATGGCAATGTATGGCAAAAACCACTACAAAACTGGAAAGTAATTAGCCTCCAATTAAAATTTTTAAAGTTGAAAAAAGACAAGACGACCTTGGGTTGAAAAACCCTATCTTTGAACCTGCCCTGTTCAATCTCTGTATTAATGACTTCAAAGGGAATTAGCAAAGTTAGCAAATTAAATTTGGGGATAATACAAATACAACAGAAAACTGAACTAGATTCTAATCTACCATGGCTCTTTGTGACCCCACGAATCGCAGCATGCCAGGCCTCCCTGTCCATCACCAACTCCCGGAGTTCACTCGGACTCACGTCCATCAAGTCAGTGATGCAATCCAGCCATCTCATCCTCTGTCGTCCCCTCCTCCTCCTGCCCCAAATCCCTCCCAGCATCAGGGTCTTTTCTAAGGAGTCAACTCTTCGCATGAGGTGGCCAAAGTATTGGGAGCTTCAGCTTTAGCATCAGTCCTTCCAATGAACACCCAGGACTGATCTCCTTCAGAATGGACTGGTTGGATCTCCTTGCAGTCCAAGGGACTCTCAAGAGTCTTCTCCAACACCACAGTTCAGAAGCATCAATTCTTCAGCGCTCAGCCTTCTTCACAGTCCAACTCTCACATCCATACATGACCAGTGGAGAAATCATAGCCTTGACTAGTTGGACCTTTGTTGGCAAAGGGTGAATCAATTCCTATAGTGCTTCATTTAATTAAAAATTCTGTGTAAAAAAGTCAATTCCACAAATATAGGACCTAGAAAGGCTGATCCTAAGACTAAGTAAAAGACCTGAGTAAAAGTTAACTTTAGTTGACTCTGGAACTAATGAGTGAAAGGGATGCTATGGCTTCGCTGTAACATGAATTCGATACTAGGCTGAATTCCCAGACCTCCAGAACATGACACTCTATTCTGCGCTAGTCACAAATTGAGAGGCCTATATTCGATTTAGGAAGGAATGGGGTGATGAAGTGATTAAGAAACTCACAAAGCACATCTTATGAATTGCTGAAGAAAAAGATTTAGTAACCTAGAAGAAGGTAAGAATAAAAATAAAGCTATCTTCAAAAGTTCATCATCATCCATGTGTATCCCTGAGAGCAGAGAAAACCCCACTGAGTAGAATTCACGACGACATATTTCATGTCACTTAAGCATTTCCAAGTAAAGCCTTATAAAAACGTGAAGGGCTGTCTGAGGTATAATGAGGTTACATCAGTAGTGTGTTTGGACAGAGTCTAGGACCATTATGCTGAATGTTTACATAATGAAAACACTGGATGGGGAATTGTTATTAAATGGGTTCCAAATATAACTGAACATCAGACTGAGACTGGGCACCAATTAAATATACTCTCTAGGCTCCATACCTAAACAATTCTGATTTAGTAGATTTCTGTCAAGACTTCATAATCTGCTTTTTCAAATACATAGTCAATGATTCTGATACAGCTGGTCGTTCTTTAAGAAACTGTTTCCAACCCAACTCAGAGATTCTATGGCAAAGCAGAACCATGGTTAGGAGCAACAGATACAAGAAAAAACGTAGGTCAAAAGATATCTGCAATCCAAGAAGAGGTTAAATTTAGGGTAAAGGACAGCCAATGGCAAAATTTTTAAGGAATGATTTGTGCCAGGCAAATCTATAAAGGACAAGTGGAAAAGCTAGGAAATTGTTCCTTCCCCAAGCTTTCACTGAGAATTTACTGTGGGTTAAAATAAATAAGTAAAATTTATTCCTCAAGCCTCTCAAACTCACTATCTAGAGTTGGGTATTCAAGGTATTGAAACAACCAGAAACACAAACATTAATGAAAAAAGTGGTATAAACTAACACAATGTTAAGCACTTCTTAGAAATCACCCAGTACTTGCTGATATTTGACAAAATTACCATCTCCACATTTTTAAGCACTAAAGGAACTTAAGATTCAAGTCTATTTGTGGCAGCTTCTTGGAGAATCAATCCTTAATAAGCACATGAAGACAAAGAGGACGTGACTTCTTTTCACTTAAATACCTAAATACAAATCAACAGGGCTGATATGAAAATTCCAGTGCTAGAAATATACAGTTTCCCATTTCCTTTCCTATCCATAACCATACCTTCACCAAACCAGGGTCTCTGCTTTTGTTCATTACTTCCTTCCATATACACTTCACCTGCTTTAAAGTGTCCCACCGAGGCTTCCCCCTGCACCCCAGTCCTATAAAACTTTCTTCCATCTCTTTCTTACAACACTAGGATCCCTTGGTAAAAAAGCAGAATAAGTTTTCACCATTTATAGGTATACAGGCAAATGAGTGGATTTAATTCAAAGATCTAAGTTGTACAAAAAAATTCAGAGTTCAACCATCTCACCTTTCCAGCAACAAATGGCATATCACCCAAGCATAATCGATAGTGTGGCTGTACAGCAAGATAGTTCCTAGAAGCCTTCTGCATGGAAGAGAAGAAAAAGAAAGCAATTTTACTCACATGACGATAAGAGCTGCCTATATAAGACTAATCTGAAACTTCATGTAACTGCTGGGCTCCTGCTTGTTTTATCTCTACTGGCATTACGGCCAGTGCTCCTCATAATACTTGTCAACACATATCTTACCCTAAGGAAAGGCTAAGAAAGAAAAAAATAGTACCTGACGAAACAGCAGTTACAGTCTCAGTAGAGAAATTCTCTGTGTGTCTATATGCATGTACATATGTATATACATACACACAAACTTTCAAGAGCAGGGTAATTAATGCAATACTGAATAATAACTAATATTTGTGCAGTGCTATGTAGTTCTAAAATGTTTTCATATTCATTATCTCACTGTTAGGGTTAAAATGTACAAGTAGGTATTACTTATCCCCATTTTCCCAATGAAGAAACTTAGAATGAAACAGATTTACTCATCCAAGATTGAAGGACCACATGGCTTATGAGTACTTTCACATAAACTATGTCAAGCAATAAACAGTACCTCACGGTTCTTTTTTCATACCTTTTCTGGTGGTTTTGACTTCTTTTTTTTAATTCTTTTTGTATTGGGAACACATGAAGTTGCCTTATCTTCATAGATAAGTCTATTTACTTCTAGACCAGTCTGCAACTAGGAAAAACATGAGAGCCTAAAGTCAATACTGAAGAAATAAAAGTTATGATTCAATGCCATGTAAACGCCTATACAAAACCTATAGCAGTATCATACAGTACAGATTAAAAAACACATCACAGCTGTGTAACTATGTCTTGAGTCAATCTGTGAACATTTGTCCAATATTTTAAATCAATACCACTCTCTCATTTTATCTTGAAGTACTGTCCTATAATTTGTCCTTTCACTTAGCCTGGCTCCTTTTAGTTCCTTATTTGAGGTTGGTCTTTAAATTTTATCTAACAAGTTAAAGCCAATATTTCTAACTCAACCGAAGTTTCAGTATTTTCTTCTTTTCACACACCACATGTACAACAGTGCTAGACACAAAGCAGCTGGACAACAAAGTACAATCTTCCTCTTTTAAAAGCTCATACACTTAATGTAAGAAAAAGGAACTGGAAATCTATGTCCAAAGGAACTGGAAGGTATGTCAGAGAATGTAATCAAGCCCTTTTCTCTAGAAGTTTAGTAACTACATTAATTTAATACAGTAGAAATTCCATAAGCAACTACTAAGGATTTCAAAAAGGGCTGCTGTTTTCAACTTTTCCTTAACAAATATAATTATATACATATGTACCTGTCTGTGTTGTCTTGTAACAGTGGTTTTCAAACCTGCCTATGAAACAAAATTGTCTGAGTTTTTGAGAAAAATTCCGATCATCACACTGCTTCACCTATCCTACCTGGCGACCACTGCATGGGATAAAAATCCAGGGCTAGGAATGAGCAGCGTTCATTTTCCTCATATGGTGGCTTTAGTGAATTAGTACAGGTCACCAACTCTTGGGCAGCCCACTACCTTCACTACTGACCTGCTGTCTGGAGGCCACCAGAAAAGAGAAGCTCTTACAAGACGGGATACTGAATGAGGATTTCAAACATTTCCAAAGGTGACTGATGTGAAGCTCTATATGACTGTAAAATTTTATATGATTATGTGTATAGATTCTGATATTTTTTAGTCTATTGATTAAAAAAAAGCTGGCTAAAAGTCTACAACTGGAAAAACCCTAAAGAATTGCTCAGCGTTTACTATCTGCCTATAAAAACATTTATATTTTTCACATGAAGCTAAGTCTGCAAATTTATATACTGGACCATTCTGAAATATAAATAGTCAAGGCAGTCCACATCTACATCTATTTATATATAAAGAATAGCAGGAAATGTGAGGCGCTTACCTGCTGACATTTCAACTTACCTGGGCTGCCTTAGCTTGCATTCGTTTCCTTTCTTGTTCTTCCTGACGGAGTTTTGCTTCCAACTCTTGCATTTTTTTCTAGTGATAAAAATATGAAAAGTGGTAATAGTGAAAAGACTTTCAATGTGTATTTGCAAAACTTTAATATAAGCAACATAGGTAAGTATAAACTTTTAGCATGGTAAACATAAGCCTGTGAGTTCACCCTAGTGATGGCTCTGGGCTTGCCAGCGTCCATGACTCTGCCTGAAGACTTCACAGAATTATGAGCGACATCCATGGCCAAGAGCACAGCCTCTGTGTGAAGGCCTGTAGGCTGCACAGCTGCTGCATCTGGAACCTCACAGTCTCAGTGGTATTAAGAACTTCCCAAATGAATCAATTAAAAGTAAAATTAGCTCAGAGAAAAACTTAAAGTGACACAAGACTTACGGATACTGAAAAACATTTCATCTGTCAATATTTTCAAAAAGAACTTCCTTAGGTACACTACTATTGCAAAATGTGAACTTTCTCTCCAAATTTATGTTTCCTCCTAAAAAGAAAACTCCTATATGTTTCTTTGCTATAAGGTCACTTTTTTCCTATAAAATATCTAGTATTACAAAATGACCAATTTTACAAAAGAACCAATATTATGCACTGGTGAGGAAGAAATTTTCACTGACTTCTGCAAGGGCCTGCATTGTGGTAAGCTTGTTATACTCCTGTTCAAGAAGGTCCAATTTTTCAAGTTGGTTTTGAACATGCGTTTGATCATGTTGTCGTTCTCTTTCCAGGGAGACCTGGGAAACAATATTAAATACAGCATGAAAATACAGCATGATAATCTGACAAAAAATGAAAAAACTATTACAGAGTATAATAGGCTACTTGTCTTTTCACAGAACTACTTAGATACTGCAGAGAAATTCTAGGAAAACAGTATTAAGATGAAACCATAGAAATGTTAACAAATACAGATGAAATCTTATCATATACCATCATAACATGTGGTTCTATACACTGATAATACTCTTGACAGTATTCACACGACACACAGGCTGCACACAAATACTTGTAATTTGTCTGGTTTTCTTAAACAGTTTTAATTAAGGCAACAGTCATGGTATTGGTATCTACCATTTAACACTTCCTCTGAATTCTATGCAAAGCATCCATCATTTTTTTCTTTTCTGAGGTTTATAGTTAAAGATTTGAAGACGACCACCTATCAGATTTAGTGACTATCAGTCACAGGATAAGCTAGAATAAGAAGTGGAAATATGCTAAATTGAAGTATACACATAAAAAGTCAAAACACTAACCATTTGAACAGTTTATCTTCATATACAAGTCAGCAGTAGGCATCATACTAACAGAAATTTGAATACGACAAAGTAATACAAAGCAATACATTTCTCAGGAATTTGCGTGAGCTACCAATTGCCTCCTACCCACCTTAGTGGATAGTAACTGTCCTTAAAAGAATACGTTAAGCTAAAAATTGCCACAAATCACGTTTTTTCAGTACTGGAACCATTCTTATTAAAAGTTTACTGATGAAAATAGAGCTTAATTCAAAGACATATTTATGTATAATAGATGTATTAGTCAAGACATCTCACTACCATTTTATAGGTGTTTTCTAACCTGTGAACTGAAATATCCTAATAAAGAGAATTACTATATTGCTTACTGAACATGCTTGGCTATTTCCAATCATGTGGCAGATCACCTCCTTCCCCACTCCAACTATCACATAAAAATGTTAGACCCAACTGGAAACAAGAATATAAGGTCACAATAAACTCAATGGCACAGTAAAGAGAACTATAATTCACACTAAAGAACTGCTGAAACATTCTCTATTTAAGAGAATTTTAACTGTCATGCAATCAAGTATTTCTTTTAGGTCTAATATCTCCAACTATGACTAAAGGCTAACTGAGGTGGAAAGCATTCAATTTCTTTCACACTGCAGAGTGTTCAACAAAATACTCCATTTCTGTATAACAAAATTAAGATGCTAAAAAAGTATTCATGATTAATTCAAATTCTAGATTTACAATAGGAAAATGAGGCATGTTTTAAAAAATATATTTAGGCTGATGTTGAAGATGTTCTCTCACAAATGTATAGGTTACTTAAATAAAAATACCTTTGATATGACAGAACAAAATATTTTTGCTAAAGTAACAACTGTGAAGAGCTTTTCAGAGTATAAAGAACTTTGAAACACGCTTCCTGACTTGAGTCTTTTAAACAAAATACAAGAAGCAGAGAGGTACATAATATGCTTATTTATGCTTTTTATAATGTACAAAGAAGTTAACATGACTTGAAAACTCAAGTGACAGTATTTTTCCAATATAAGTAAACCTCTATCAAATACATCAACAACAATGAAGGAGAACAATCAAATCTTCAGACACCATAACTGATCCCAAGTAATTTCAGTCCTGGGCTATTATACTGTCCCAAAGCAGAAGCTACAGAGGATATGTGAGTGTGTGTGAGGGTCATCCAAAAAGCAAACTCTTCTCTACAGCTTTACTGAAAGAAAAAAAAAAACTACTTTTCTCCCAACGCTTCCACTAGCAGTTCTTCAAAATGACAGGTACTATTACCTTTTAAGAGAGAGAGAACTGACTATTTGTAACAGCACCATTAGTCCTCACTGAGTAAAAAGGTCTTTATATCTACCTGATTTTCTCCATAGCTAACTTTTCTTGAGAATGACTCTGTGAAGTAACAAACCTGTTTCTCTAATACAGATGTCCTCTCCATTTCTGCATGCTTTATCATGCTCCGCATGTATTCCAATTGTTTTTCTAAAAGATTACATTTATTTTCTGCAGCTAACAACTGAGATGTCAGTTCTAAAAAGAAAAACAGAAATTAGCTCACTCACAGGACAGTTTAACAATCTGTTTAACATGAATCTACAGTATATATAATAAACATTTTCCAGTACCTCTGGAAGCATTTTCAGAGGACCTAAGTCATTCACTTTCTGTATGTTAGTCTAATTGGCCTTGCATTCAGATAATAATTTTAATGCAGGACATCAGCACTTGTTCCTCAAAATGCACTCAAATATAATGCAGTTTTGTAGTGCTAGAAGACACTAAGCACTAGAAAACACTAATGTGGAATTTCTTTTAGGGTAATTTTTTAAAGAGTAATTTCATAATACTTATTTTGATGGTGTTTTATTTCCCTCATAACTAAACAAACCTTGATTGTGCTTTGATTCCTCATTCTTTGAATTCTCCCTTTCTTGTATCTGTTCATCCAATACTTTCTTATATTCAATTGTTTCTTTAGACAAGGTTTTCACACTTTCTTCTGCCTGAATCCTTTCAAGTTCTAAACGTCGAATTTTATCTTGAAGATTCTTCAGAGCAGAAAATATAGCTGTCAAATACAAATATGGATACTATAAGATACTATCCATGGAAAAGCTTACTGAAAAAAAATAAATTCATCTAAATAAAAAATAAAATTGATGGAGGATAACTCTGGGAATTAATTAGGATCACATGATAGTTGCTTCAAAAAATCTATTTAAAGACATCTTGTGAATCTCTGAAATTCTGCCACGGTAAAAACATTTCAAGGATTTTATAAAATGGTAAAAATATTTAGCTAATCATACAAAAGCCATGAACTGTGCTAAGGCATATTATTAACTATCAATCTTTTGTTTTACTAGTAAGATCACATGCAGAATCCAATTATAGAGGAAAAAACAGTTAAGCACAAAAACTAGAGAAGGAAATGGCAAACCACTCCAGTACTCTTGCCTGGAAAATCCCGTGGATAGAGGAGCCTGGCGGGCTAGTCCACGGGGTTGCAGAGAGTCAGATGTGACTGAGCACACACATAAAAGCACAAAAAGGACAATTTTTTTGATCTCCAAAAGACCCTAAGCACTCTGCCCCTCAAAAAGCTTCTAATTATAATGCATATTCACTGTAGCAGGCAAATACAACAACGAAGAACTACTAGCAAGAGATAATGACTATCAATTTTGGTCATTACTTAAGAGATTATTTCCCTGTGATCAGTTAGGAGTTGAAAAACAAAGTTATTAGATCAAAGAATATTCATATTTAAAGGTTCCTGAATAGAGCAAAATACCTTAAAAAAAATGTCTATCAATTTACACTTTTATCAGAAGTACCTGTCTTTGCCAATACAGACCATTATTAATTACAATGTCACTGCCATTCTGATTAAGAAATCCAGGGTACTCCAGTTATTTTATTTTACATTTCTATTAAAAATTTAAATATTTTGATATATGAATTTCATATAACTGTAAGTTCCTATGTATCATACAGCAGTGTTAACAATACTCAATTATTTTCATTCTTTTCTTGTTTGATAATTAGAAGTATTTAAGATTATATGAATTTCCTTCCAACTACTACAATCCATAAGTTTAGTACTTCTCCATGTCAATCTATAGGTACATTTCTAGAACTCCATCTTTGTACATACTTGGCTATGAACTTTCTATTCCACTAATGTCTATTTCTGTACCAGTTCCACACTTCCTATTTTTATAGCTCTACAATCTATTATTAGTTGACATGGTGAGGCCATCCTTTATCTGAGTGAAGCCTTCTATTAAAAGGTACACTTCTCACACATTATTCTTTTAAGTGATATTCATAGTATTAAAGTTTCCACTGAGGAACACTGCACAGCTCTATTCAGGTCTTCAAGTATTCTCTTAGCAGAGCACACAGAACAAGCCTAGGCTGATATACCACATGGGACTTTTCTACCACAGCCTCCTTCCCAGGCCAGGGGGCTGGGCTATTCCAGTTCCTTTTCTCCAATTAGACTACCAAAGGAAGTCACTTCATCTGGGCCTATTTTTATCTACAGTTGCTACCTGGATTTAAAATCCCAACTTCTGCCCTCAGTTCAGCTCAGTCGCGTCCGACTCTTTGTGACCCCATGAATCGCAGCACGCCAGGCCTCCCTGTCCATCACCATCTCCCGGAGTTCACTCAAACTCCATGTCCATCGAGTCAGTGATGCCATTCTCCCCCACTGTACCCTAATTCCTAAGGCTTTTATATGATATCAAGACTATCAGTGTCTCTGAGGCTTTCAGCCTTAAATTCACTGTATTTCTGGCACCTAGGTATTTCCTTTCTTGCTTTAAAGCTGGGTCTTACTTCTTTTGTTATACAAAACTGCTATTTGTCTATGACACTATTCTGACAGTAATGCTGTCATCATCCTTTTTATTTGCTATGTTCCTTGTCTCTGCCAACTTTTCACTTTTAATCTGTGTCATTTTGTTTGAGCATAAATTGACTTTTGAGTTGTTTTTTCAAACACAGTCACACTTGTCATCATATGTAATAAAGGTTGCCCTATTTTTTCACTGTATTTTATGTTTTCTAATTTTGTTTCCTTGGTTTTCTCATTACTTTATTTTACTATAAGTATAGTGAACTGTTCGTTTGTCTTATTCACCTCTTTTCTCAGCAATTTCCTCTTACATCAACATGGCTACAACTATAACTGAAGTGTCCGTTTAGTATCCTCTCACAAACCTGGCCACCGCTGACTGACCTATAAGGGCACTCAAATGAAGCCCAGACAACGGCTCTCTTCTTGGGATTTTTGGACTCTGGTCCAAAAGGTGAAGTCAACTTAAAACTCAAGTATTAGTAGCCATGTTTACCGATATGTGGAAAAAGTGAGTCTGTGGCTAGAGAGTGAAGTTAGCTAGAAGAATTAAACAAACAAACAAACAAACAGATGGAGAGAAAGTATCGGCCATGTCTGAGTACCTGGTTTCCAATGCTCTTAAAGCCCATCTGTGTATCTGCCATTCTTTTCTTGGTTGTTCAATCCTTCCTTGCATGTTTGTAAACCAAAAAGATTCCTCTTTGCCAAAGCTAATTTCATACTGGGAATTTCTTATAACTAAGTTTTTATTGGCTGCTTTTTCCATTCTAAGTTTTATTAAATAAATCTAGTACCGTGAAGACAAAAAATGACTTTATTCTACCAATGACCTATATTTAAAAATATATAAAAACCTAAGTTTATATGCACACACATCCCTGAAAACATTTTCAATGTCAAAAATGAAATTGTACACAGAAAGAGTTCATGTAAGAAATATGACAAACTTTTATTCCATCCATTTATTTTCTGATCCAGATGACTAAATAACTTACATTATATCTTCACTTTAAGAGTTAATAGAAAAACATTCTAGGTGACGAAATGATTGCTCTTGTTTTTCTTTTCTCGTAGAAAAGTATGTGAGTGAGCTCTGGTACCACTGCGTCATTTATGTTCAAATGACTACATTACCTAGAAAGACCCTTGAGTGAAAAATATTTTATGTAGAAATGAATAACGAAAAATTCAGAGCTTTTTAACTTCATATATTTACTGGGAAGGGATATAGTGGGAAATACATTTCTAGAACAAGAAGGATATTCAAACACTGAAAGAAGGAAGAGTGACATACTGAAATATAATGTCATACATATTTGCTTTATTTTCACAAACAGACCTTTCACAGCAAACACTAGATATAAATTTTTTATCCTCTTCACCCTCAGTAACCTTGAACACACATCTGAAATATTAAATACATTTTGGATAGCTGAGTATGAGAGAAAACTGGAAACCTTAGCATTAAAGACAGATATTGAGTTCTCTTTAAACTTTACTTAATCATCTCTGAAATGTGAACTCCATATTGGAAAGAGAGAACCTATTATTCATAACTGAAACTCCAATGCTACCTACTCTGTATGGTACATAGGTGGTACGCAGATAATGTTCAATAAACATATCCAGGAAAGTCTCCATGATTAATTTAAAATTAGAAACAAATGGCAGCAACCTCTTGAATTCTTTACCTAACAGGATTAAACCTCCTATTACTAATTTATAATTCATTCCATTTGCCTAAGACAGTTAGCGATTCCCTTCCTTTGCTGCATTTTCTCCTGTACTATTTGGTGAACTTTAAAAAATCCTAATGCCCAGAACATAACACATAAAAACAAGTAAACTAAAAATATCAAAGAACATTTGGAATGAAAGCTATAGATCCAAGAAGATCCTCAGGTGATTCTAACATGCAAAAGTTTGAAAACTCTCTAGCAACATCTAGGAGCACTAAAAAAACAAAGACTTTTTCCTCATTACAATCCCAGTTTGTCACTCATTCATAACTTGGGGTGGATTAAGCCTAGCAGATCTCAGCATCACCTCATTAACAACAAAGTTGGGTCTATTTGTTATCTAGAATATTTCTTTCTATCACTAATGCATCAGCACGTTTGCTATAGATTAAGTAGGGTGAGGGGGAGACCCAAATCACTAGTACACATTTTTCAATTTCCCTACTGTTTTTCTCTCATGGTATCTCTCTACCCTTTTGGCTATTTCCACTTTTTAGTTCACCATTTAAACAGTGCTATTTTCCAGTACCCTTTGCCCCCTCTCTCTCCAGAGAAATCCTTCCATACACATGGCATCATTCACTATTGTATACCTGTTCATGCCTGAGTTCATCAGTGCAGAGTTCTCTTACACTTCACTTTTATTTTCCTGTGCTTACTAGTCACCTCCACTTAACTCACAGGCATCTCAAATTTGATATAGCCAAAATTAAATTATCTTTCTTGGAAAGATCCCAGTTTTCCTGTAATCTGTCTTAATCACACTATCCACAACAGAAAATCTTGGATTCAAAGATTGCTCCTTCTTCACTGCCCACATCAAAAATATGGCTAAATCTCCCAGTCTCCATCCCAACAGGCATTGCTTCAGTTTAATTTCTGATCAAAATTTCAATCCAACAAACATTTACAGAACACTCTGTAAGATAAAGGAGAAAATTACAAGTCCTTGCTTTCAAGGAGCTACTATCTAATTTCTGGAAAGAGAAGCTATTATCTACTCTTCCTACATCTGATGAAAAATACTCACAGAAACAAACATTACTCTGCATGTACTCATAGTCTTTATTATGTTGGTTCTCAAAGCACAGCATATGGCCATATGGTGGAGGGGGCAGTGCTTATTACCAGGTCTGTGAGATCATTGTATTTGTGAGATCTGTGAGATCACTAGTATTCCCATTATACTATTAAT
This sequence comes from Capricornis sumatraensis, assembly GCF_032405125.1. NCBI lineage: Eukaryota > Metazoa > Chordata > Mammalia > Artiodactyla > Bovidae > Capricornis > Capricornis sumatraensis. Next base: position 16,421,727 of record NC_091084.1, read on the forward strand.
ACTGAGATTTTAATATTTACTCTTTTCACTGTGTTGATATTTGTAAAGATGATGCGAAAGCAATGCTGGGTAAAATTGTTAATTTTAGCACAAATCAAGGTCCTGGCCCTATATAGTTTTGGCATTGTACTCTTCACCACTGCTCCCAGTAACAAAAACAAAGTCGTGTTTGTTGCCCTTGATAAAGCAGTAAAAATCAAATCTCAATCTCAAGCCTTGAGTACACATCCACTTAATATTGTGTAAAATACATAACACATCTGTAAAGTACATAACAAAGGCCAATTGTCCTGATGTATGAATGTTTGAGTTATGAACTGAACAAAAACCATTTCCTTCAAGGAAACACCAATTTTATCTTGAAAGCATTTTTGTTAGACCAAGACTATTTAGATGTAAGGAATTCAGTAGTCATTCCGAGAATCTAATGAGCTTGTCCTGAATTTCTGGAATGACCTGGGCCTTCAAAGATCTGACAATAACTACTGTCAGTGATAAAATTCAAGTAAAAGTTAAAATCCTGAAAAATGAAAAGTTATCTGTTCTGAGAGTTATAGTTCCCCAATATCAAGATTTTCTTCTACTGAGATCAGTGATACTAGCAAATTAATTTTTTGATACTGTATAATGAAACATCAGATTTTGAAAGTGTGGATAAGTCAATACAATTAAAAAGATCATGCATGGCTAAAGAGCAACGCAACGTTCAAAACAAAACCAATGGATTTCAGTGGAAAGGCACTAAAAAAAAAGTTTACAGGCTTGAACATTTAACTTCTAGGAACTGACTTTTGGAATGTTCTCTAGGTTACTAACTGATAAGGCAGCTTTGTATGACTAGGGCACTGAATCCTGCTGTACCAGTCTGCCTAGGCTATATAAACAATGTGCTTTATGGTAAATATCATGATTGGTCAAGCAGGCACAAAGTGTTTGTGGAACTGACTCCAGATAAGAGCCCTTGTCTCTAAGCCTAGTTGTGCAGTTTACTGCTGGAGGAAGAAGTGTGTTTTGCGTGACCAGGAGAAAAAACTTCTGAAGTCTGAATGTGGATTTCTCCAGATGCCACTGTAATAAACAACAGTTGTAATTATAACTGCTTCTGAATCTTAAATTTAATCTGCAACAGTGTAGATGGTCCCAAGGTCCCAGAATATAAAAACCTTTGTTTTCATAATCCACATTGCAACAAAATTTTAAGAAACTATTATTTGTCAAGTTGCGATGAAGTATCAAGGAAGAATAGCCACAAATTGTTAAAAGGGTATTAAAATTTTACTCTTTTCCCAACTGCATGCCTGTGCAAGGCCAGATTTTCTTTCCCACACACTTTAATCAAAATAATTTATCATCATAAGTGGAATGCAAAAGTAGATATCCAAGTTAAGCTGTCTTCTATTAAGCCAGAAATAAGAGATTTACATAGTGTAAAATAAAAGAATGTTACTCTTTGTAGTACGTTTTTTAAATTCGGGAAAATAGTCGTCACTGAAAATCTTATATACAAAAGTAATGGGTTTCCTAGACCAAAAATAAATAAATAAAAATCTAAGAACCAACACTTTAAAGGAGATCAGATGCACTGTAAATTGTTATCAGTATCTAAGAGAATAGCTATAATTTGACTCCTTTATTGGTCCCAATATCACTGAATTTGTAAAAGATACATCAAGATGTTTTTTCTCTGTTTCTATGGGGAATAACAACAAAAAGATCTTTTGTTTTGGGACAAGCAAAGACCTCAGATTACCTGCCATCAGCCCCATCAGTTTATCTCAGCCTGCTGTACATATATTACCATTTTACTGTCCATAGGTACTACGGTATGTGATTAAAGGTTAGAAGGCACTGGCCTGGAAGAACTGCCTTACAGCTACTTATCTAGCTTTAAGCATCTAAGCCATTTGTCACATTACTATCATTTGAAACGTACTGAATAACATGAGCTATAAGTTATACTGAAAGTCTTTGGGATGATGTTGTCATAGTACATTTTTTGATGTCAGTAATAATTCCAAATTTGTTCATTTCTTTCTGAAGTTTAAAATTAATGTTAGAATACAACAAGAACAGTTTAATTATCTCTTTCCATGGCATTAGTCAAATTATACTTTCAAAGTGATTTTCAGATAGCAAAGTGAATTGTAATTTATTAATGAAAATGCTAAACCATAACTAAACAAAAAAAGGTTTAGTTTCCCGCCTCTCAAGCATTAGTGAGAAAAAAACGTTGACTAAGTAGAAAAGAAAAAGTTATTATAGTGAATATCTATTCCAAATAAGCCTTCACTCATTCAGTAAATATCTGAAGGTTCGTTCAACAAACTGGGGAAAAAGTGGGAAGAGGAAATGGTTGTGATACTGCCTATGTGAAAGTGACCATCTTTTGAGATGTTTCTTCATCAGTCATTTTCAATATAACCACCTTATACAGTTCTTCTGAGAGGTTTACATGAAATATACTTGCTTTGTCTGAAATGTTACTGCATTTTCTTCTTTTCATGTTTTAAAATTGTGTTTAATCATTCGTGCTGTGGTAATTATATTACTAATGAATTTCTAGATAAAAGAAGTGTTATATTTTATTCACATATGGGTTAAACAGGTGTTTGCAAATTAGTTTAGGCACCCTTTTGTTTCAACTGAGAAATGCATTGCAAATATCTTAAAAATTAATCTTACAGTAACATTATTTTGTAAACTATGCACTGACTGTATAATGGAGTACGAGGTAGATAACAGTATCCAAGTATGGTTATGAATGTAAATTCTAGCCTGTAATGGGGCCTTGAAACTGTTTGCTGAAATAAATTTAATCTGAGGTCTTTTAAGAATTTTAAAAATCTAAGTGTTTTTTAAGGATTTCTACCAAGAAACATCTTATAAGACACTGTATCTCAAAGATGATGATAAAGAAATTGCTAATTTAATGGTTGATAAAGCAATTGATAAAGTGCTACTCATCAGAATATAGCAGTTAAAGACTGGCAATTTAGAAAAATAACAAAAGTTGTATAACTTTCAAACATCCAAAAAAGCAAAAAACAAACAGCTGAAATCAACAGTGGAGCAAAATTCAATTAAATTTTAGTAATACTTTTTAAAAAAATTAAGCACACACAAAAACATGCCGGAGTTCTAGCAGGAACACAAAGTCTAAGAATAAGATATCAAACCTATCATGATATTATATCTAATTCTGATCTTTACATTCATATTAAAAAGAAAGCAACCTTTTTTTTAAAGTTCAGAGAAAAGCAAATTACTAAAGAATAAGAAAAATTAAACAAGGCAAATTTACTCAGTGAAGAGTTGGCAAGGGTTTTATCTAGTGTGTTCATAATAAAGCTAAATTCTTCTTGTGAGTAATTAGTGGCTTTCAGGAAAGAGAGAGGGCAGAGAAAAGAAAAGAAGAAGAAAGTAAACAAGAGAAAAAAGAATGTGGAAGGCAGTAAGTTTCTTTTATTCTTTCAGAATGTAGTGTTATGAACTACTTAGCAATGCCCCAGGATAATCAGTAAGCTCCATTATAGTTTTACTGTGGTTTTCGGTACCAATCCAGTGATAACGACTTTTAACACAGGATGATTAGAGACAGAAACCATCAGCCCCCAAACAAAGTGTGGGGCTATGAGACATGAACAAAGGCCCAGCGGGTTCAGAAGAGACATCTGAGGAGACAGAGAGAGGCATGTGTTGAGGGAGTTGGTAGAGGCGGCTTCTCAGAAGAAATATATAACCTCGGTTTCAGAGAAAGAGTATAATTCTACAACAGAAAATTTCACTAGAGGGTACAGCATGAGAAGTGCTTGTCAACAATGTGGCTGGCATGGCAGGCAGAAAGGACACCCAAGGAGGCCTATGTCCTAATCCAAGAAGCCTTGAATACCTGTTATATGGCAAAAAAGACTCTGGGAGATGTAATTAAAACTATGGACCTTTCAGATAATGAAATTATTTCTGATGATTTGAGTGGGCTCAACGTAACTAAACACATGAACCCTTAAAAGCGGACAGGAGATATCAGAGCTCTGAAGTATGAGAGCGCCTTGACCCACCATTCCTACGGGGACCTTAAGAAAAGCGCAACAATGCGGACAGTTGCTAGGAACACGGACTGGCCCTGATTGAAAGTCAGCAAGACAGTGAACCTCAACAACAAGGAACTGAACTGGCCGAGAACATGAATGAGCTAGCAGAAGGTGCTGCCTAGACTCTCCAGTAAGGAACGCAGGCCAGTCAACACCATGATTTCAGCCTTGCAGGACCCTAAATAGAGAACCCTGCTGAGGTCATTCAAGTTTCTGACCTACAGAAACTGTGAGACAGTACATATTGGTTATTTAAAGCTGCTCAATTTGTGGCAATTTGTTAAGGCAGCAAGAAAACTATTACAGATGGTAAGTTTCAGGGCAAAAACATATTTCAAAGTAGAGCAAAGGATGTGTGGGTAAGGAAGAACGGAGGAGCTGACAGGGATGAAACTGGTAAAGCAGGTACAGTCCAGGTTATAAGAAATCTACAAGTGTTATTTAAGGCATGGAGAGATGCTGAAACTTTTAAAGTGGGAGAGACGATGACTAACAGCAAGTGGCAGCAATGCTGTTCACTGGGTATGAGTAAAGGTTGTATAACAATTATCAGTGCAACAGATGATGAAAACCTGAACCAACCAATGAGAATGAAGAGACAAAACCAGTAAGTTTGGGGGGCATTTCAGAAGCAAAACACAAGGCTTGGTTCCTGAGTGGTGCTGGAAATGAAAAAAGCAGTCCTAGATAATTCATCACTTAGTCCTGATGATTAGGTGGATGATGATGTTAACTCAGGGAACAAAAGAAAAAACAAAGTATTTTGAGTAGGTTAAAAACAGGAATGGGTAGGGCTTCCCTGGTGGTAAAGCAGCTAAGACTCCACACCCCCAGTGTAGGGGCCTAGGTCTGATCGCTGGTCAGGGCTGCAGTACATGGGGTCACAAAGAGTCGGACACAACGGAGCGACTAAGCATGCGCGCGCACACTCTTATACACACACACACTCTCTCTCTCTCTCTCACACACACACACACACACACACACACACTCTCTCTCTCTCTCTCTCTCTCTCTCTAACACGGAATTAGATCCCACAAGCCCTAACAAAGAGTTTGTATGCCCCAACGATCCCACATGCCGCAACTGAGACCTACTGCAACTAAATAGATTAAAAAACACAAAACAGGAAGAGGGACTTTACTTAATTTTAAAATAAATGGAAAACATAAATTAAGAGTTTTAAGCACTGAGTAAACACACAAAGGGCTTCCCTGGTGGCTCTGTGGTAAAGAATCTGTCTGCCAAAGCAGGAGACCTGGGTTCGATCCCTGGGTTGGGAAGATCCCCTGGAGAAGGAAAGGCAAACCGCTCCAGTATTCTGGCCTGGGAAACCTCATGGACAAAGAAGCCTGGTGGGCTACAGCCCATGGGGTCACAAGAGTCGGACACGACTGAGCAACTAAACAACAACAAACACACAAAGGCAGCACCTATTTTGTTAGGCTCTATTACCTCTGCTGTTGCTTTCCGGATAGGCAAATGTAGGCTTATTTGGGGAGCGTCGCAGATCACTGTTAAGGAAAGGCTTATCGGGTGGATATACTACATATGGAGATGAGGAATGGCGAACCATACTTCCATCAGACTTTGATGGTTCTGCTAAGATGTTCTGAAAAATAAAAATGCGAAATTACCTTTCAAAATTTTAAATCACATATATTATGTACATATACCTATGTTCCACTGATAGCGACAAAAGAAGAAATAAAAGTCAATGATCATACACAACAGAATTCAATCATTACTCAAAAATAATAAAACTTTTAAAGTGCTTCACATGTCTAAATGTAGCCATATGCCAAATACTATAAAAAGGAAATAATGTTCACATAACTTGAATACAACTGCTCCACAGAAATACTTAAATGTGGTACTCACAATGAATTTACTACTCTCTTTTAAAAATACCTACTGTAAGATATATACTCAGAAAAGTAAATACTACCTTCTTACTGTATCAGGAACTGCTACAAAGTGACTAAATTAGTCTATTCCCAGTCAGCTACACACTTCCTAAGTATCTATCAAAACGCAAAATTCCGGGGGAATACAGAAAGAAAATAAGGTACAGTCCTTATCTCAACAATTTTACATTCAGGTAGGGGGGAAAAAGGGAGGAGCTACTAGAAAACACGAAGTCTTATCAAACACCTAACTATAAAACTTTACTATTTCCACATGTACATCATTTTGTCATTTCTCATGTTGTTCAATTTGGGATTATGTTTTACATGATGATTTTTCAGTGCACGATACTTTTTTGCTTGTTGTAGGTGAAGTGTTGGTAGAAAGACCCAGAGTGGGAAAAGCTCAAGTGGAAGATATGACTCCTAGCTGCTCAAAACGCTGACATTCATTTTCTTATTCAAATAGCCACAGTAAACTAGGTTCTCAACTCTTACCTTTGGGGAACTATGATTATAAAGTATACTCGTAATACCCTGAGTCCAGAAAAGTAAGAATGAACAATGAATATTTACAATACAGTACAATGCCTTCTGGGATAAACAGAGGCCATCAAAATAACCATATTTTATTTTATTCTTATTAAAAATGGTGGACTGTATTTCTACAATAAAAGCCATGCAATTTTGCAGCTGATTTAAGAAAGCAAATACAAAACACACACTACAGCTGTGAGAACCAGAAGCTAGGTTCTCAAATCAATGCTACTCTGCTGTGAAAGTCTGTTCACATGCATTTTCCAAACTTTTGGGCAAACTGACATCAAGTTTTGGAGGTGGCTGGAAAATAGGGTGTCTTTCAATTCTTAAAATATATAATACCACCAAAGCTCTCGCAAAACACCATGAATATTCACATAACTTTAAGTATTATTCTTCACAGAGAGCCTTTTATCTCCATACAACCTATGAGAATCCTATCATTTAACTACTATTCAAAGAACAATGATTAGGAAGCATTTTAAGGAACATATAAACCATGAGCAAATAAACTTATGATCTTCAAAACAAATTTTATTAGTACTACCAAACACGGTACAGATATTAACAAAAGGATTGTGTATAAATAATTACCAAAAACCAAAACAAAAAGTAAACACCCAAATCAAAAAACGAGAACCATCTTTCCTAAATTCATTGCCTACTAGACCTTGTAAAGTGAACAGTTCAAAATTTGTATTTCTCGCTCCAATAAAAGTAATTCCAACCTCAGAAAAAATCTGTTACATATATATCATCAAAATACTGCTTGGGTTGAGTCAATTGACAAAAATTATTAAAAGTCTTTTAATATGGCAAGTTATAATGAAATTGTTTTGACTAGTAATTCTAAATATATTCCATTTTCTAAGTCTGTCACCTCATTTTGAACATCAGGGTTTAAGCAATGAAAGTCAGTTTTACTATGAACGCTTTGGATCTCTGTCTTCATTTGCTGCCAGAAGTCTGAAGCAAAGAATCGGAAGTCACCCCAAAACAAAAGGAAGACAGAAAATAAAACAGCTTTATGAAGTGAAGTGAAGTCACGTCGCTCAGTCGTGTCCGACTCTTTGCGACCCGATGGACTGTAGCCCAGCAGGCTCCTTGGTCCATGGGATTTTCCAGGCATGAATACTGGAGTGGGTTGCCATTTCTTTCTCCAGGGGATCTTCCCGACCCAGGGATCGAACCCAGGTCTTCTGCATTGTAGGCAGACGCTTTACCGTCTGAGCTACCAGGGATAAAAATTAATTATAAGAACTATTCTGAAATAAAATTAAACCAAGAAATAAGAAACTGATAACAATTACATATACAAAGTGTCTATTAAAAATTGTAAAGGATAAAATGTGGTACTTCAGTTTTAGGAAGTGAAATCCCGTCACATGCTACATAATGATGAACTTCGAGGATTTATGCTTAGTGAAATAAACCTGTTACAAAAAGACAAATATTTTATGATTCTATTTACATGAGCTATTTAAAGTAATTCATAGCAACAAAGTAGAAATGGTTATTAGTAAGACTAAGGAAGGTTGCAAAGGGGAGTTGTTTCATGGATTAGAGTTTCCGTTTTGCAAGATGAAAAAGTTCTGAAGATCTGTTTCACAACAATGTGAATCTATTTAATATTACTGAACTGTATTTTACAAATGATTAAGATGGTAAGGTTGGAGAAGGAAATAGCAACCCACTCCAGTATTCTTGCCTGGAGACTCCCATGGACAGAGGAGCCTGGTGGGTTACAGTCCATGGCGTCGCAGAGTCGGACAGGACTGAGTGACTCAATTACAAAGATGGTAAGGTAGTATATAAACACCTAAGATAGTAATACTTTGGCCACCTGATGCGAGGATTTGACTCATCGGCTCATTCCCTGATGCTGGGAAAGATGGAGGGCAGGAGGAGAAGGGGGTGACAGAGAACAAAACGGTTGGATGGCATCACTGACTCAATGGACATGAGTTTGAGCAAACTCCAGGAGATAGCGAAGGACAGGGAAGCCTGGCGCGCTGCAGTCCGTGGGGTTGTAGAGTCAGACATGACTTAGCAATTCAACAACAATCAGACTCGAGTCCTCACTAATTCAGAGAGACACTTTCTCAAGCTCACCCATGACTTTCACAGTGTTGAACTCACTGATCTCCCAGAAGCACGTGATACAGCAGATCACTTCATCCAAACACTTTCTTCAGTGGAAAGAACACCACAATCTGGTTTTCCTTCTAACACGCCAGTGTCTCCATCAGAATCTCCGGCTCTCTCTCACCTTCCCCTTTCTAACTTTAATGCTGGAGTTCTCTAAAGCTTAGTCTTTCCTCCTCTTGTTTCCATTTACATGGGTACCTCTGATGATATCATCAACTCTCAGGGCTTTCAAAAAGCCTCTGTTTGCTGATAACTTCCAAGTTTAAGTATGGAATACACACTTTTCCCTCTTGAAACTCCATATTGAAATCAACCTTCCTACGTGCTTCCTCCACTTGGATGTCAATATGAGTATCCCAAACAATGTGTCTATAACCAAATTATTGAATCTACTTCTCAAACCAACTCCTCTCATAAGCACAGCACAATAACTGGTATCACTACCTACCTAGCTGATCTGGCCAAAACCCGTGGATGAGTCATTTCTCCTATATATTCCACATCCAATCTTTCTTGTTGGGTCTCTGTCTTCACAATATAGCCAGAAACTCTGCAACTTCTCATCAATTCCACTACTAATTCTCTGTGATCTTTCTGTTTGGACTACCGTAACAGCCCCCCGCCACTTGAACCATTCTTGCCACAGTCCCCCCAACTCCATTTTCCAGATAGTAGTTGTTATGATTAAGAAAATAATTCAAGTAATGTCCTTAATCAAAACCCTCCCAATTGCTTTCTGTCACAAAATAAAATCCAAAATTCTTACTATAGCTCCACATTATCTGACACCAGGCTGACACTGACCTCATTCCTCACCAGTCTCTCTCTAAACTACCTACCCGCCAACCGCCCCCCCCCCCACCCCGCCACTCCCCTGCCACCCAGATTTTCCAACCATACTGACCAACTTTTGGATTTCTACAATGCATAGTACACTCCATTTTCATTTGTTACATTTACTCTGCTCGGAAAGCTCCCTTCCACACACCACTCAGTTATCTATTTGAAAGTATGTCAGTGAGGTAAGGGGAGATTGGTTCAAGATGGTGGAATAGATGGATGTGAGTGAGCTCATCTCTTCCTGTGAAAGCACTGAACTGAAACTAGCTGTTGAACCACCATGGACAGGAGGATGCGGAAACCCACCAAAAAGATACCAAAGGCAAGGGAGAAGCCACAGATGGAAGGAGGGATTCAACCATGATAAAACAAATCCCATACCCACCAGGTAGGCAACACACAAACTGTGAGAAAAATTACACCACAGAGGTTCTCCTGTTGTGAAGATTCCAAGCCCCACATCAGGCTTCCCAACCTGGGGATCTCACAAAGGGATCTGACAAAGATCACTCCCCAGGGAATCTGACTTTGAAGGCCAGTGGGATTTGACTGCAGAACTTCCACAGGACTGGAGGAAACAGACTCCACTCTTGGAGGACATGAACAAAATCTTGTGAACACCAGGGCCCAGGGAAAGGAGCAGACATCCCTCCCACAGGAGACGGAACCAGACCTACCTGCTAGCGTTGGAGGGTCTCCTGGGGAGGTGTGGGCTGGCAGGGGTCACAGAGGGGACGGGGCACTGGCTGCAGCAGGCCTGGGAGGTGGCCCCCTTGGCATAAGCCCTCTTGGAGGTTCAGTTCAGTTGCTCGGTCGTGTCCAACTCTTTGCGACCCCATGAATCGCAGCCCGCCAGGCCCTCCCTATCTATCACCAACTTCTGGAGTCACCCAAACTCATGTCCATCGAGTTGGTGATGCCATCCAGCCATCTCATCCTCTGTCATCCCCTTCTCCTCCTGCCTCCAATCCCTCCCAGCATCAGAGTCTTTTCCAATGAGTCAACTCTTCGCATGAGGTGGCCAAAGTACTGGAGTTTCAGCTTTAGCGTCAGTCCTTCCAAAGAACACCCAGGACTGATCTCCTTTACGATGGACTGGTTGGATCTCCTTGCAGTCCAAGGGACTCTCAAGAGTCTTCTCCAAAACCACAGTTCCAAAGCATCAATTCTTCGGTGCTCAGCTTTCTTCACAGTTTAACTATCACATCCATACATGACCACAGGAAAAACCATAGCCTTGACTAGACAGACCTTTGCTGGCAAAGTAATGTCTCTGCTTTTCAATATGCTATCTAGGTTGGTCAGAACTTTCCTTCCAAGGAGTAAGCGTCTTTTAATTTCATGGCTGCAATCACCATCTGCAGTGATTCTGGAGCCCAAATAAATAAAGTCTGACACTGTTTCCCCATCTATTTGCCATGAAATGATGGGACCAGATGCCATGGTCTTAGTTTCCTGAATGTTCAGCTTTAAACCTACTTTTTCACTTTCATCAAGAGGCTTTTTAGTTCCTCTTCACTTTCTGCCATAAGGGTGGTGTCAACTGCATATCTGAGGTGATTGATATTTCTCCCGGCAATCTTGATTCCAGCTTGTGTTTCTTCCAGTCCAGTGTTTCTCATGATGTACTCTGCATAGAAGTTAAATAAGCAGGGTGACAATATACAGCCTTGACGTCCTCCTTTTCCTATTTGGAACCAGTCTGTTGGTCCATGTCCAGTTCTAACTGTTGCTTCCTGACCTGCATACAGATTTCTCAAGAGGCAGGTCAGGTGGTCTGGTATTCCCATCTCTTTCAGAATTTTCCACAGTTTATTGTGATCCACACAATCTTGGAGGTTAGTCCTACCTAAAGTCTGTAGACTCCAGGGCTGGGTCCCTCAAGCAAAAGGACTGACAGGGGTGCAGCAGCGTGCCACCCACCAGCAGACACTTGGATTCAAGTTTTATGGGACATTTGGCCTGCCCACCAGAGTCAGATCCAGTCTTTCCCACCACCAGTCTGCTCCATAAGGAAGCTTGCCCAAGTCTCTTGGCCTCATCCACCAGAGAGCAGACAGAAGAAGCTAGAAGAACTACCTTCCCACAGCTTCCAGAATGAAAACCACAATCACAGAAAGAAAATCAAAATGAAAAGGCATTTTTTCTGGATTCCATACATATGCATTAATATATTACACTTACTTTTCTCTTTCTGACTTACTTCACTCTGTATAACAGGCTCTAGATTCATCCACCTTATTAGAACTCACTCAAACTCATCCCTTTTTATGGCTGAATAATATTCCGTTGTATATATACCAGAACTTCTTTATCCATTCATCTGTCAGCGGACATCTAGGTTGCTTCCAGGTCCTGGCTACTGTAAATAGTGCTGCAATGAATACTGCAGTACCTGTGTCTTTTCCAATTACGGTTTTCTCAGGGTATATGCCCAGCAGTGGGATTGCTGGGTCATAAGGTAGTTTCACTCCTAGGTTTGTTTTTTGGTGTAAGAAATCTCCACACTGTTCTCCATAGTGGCTGTATTAATTTACATTCCCACCAACAGTGTAGGAGGGTTTTCTTTTCTCCACACCCTCTCTAGCATTTACCCTTTGTAGATTTTTTGATGATGGCCATTCTGTCCATCATCTGTCAATGAGGCCATTTTCTCTCACTGTAGTTTTGATTTGCATTTCTCTTTTCATTCCAATCCCAAAGGCAATGCCAAAGAACACTCGAACTACCACACAACTGCACTCATCTCACATGCTAGTAAAGTAATGCTCAAAATTCTCCAAGCCAGGCTTCAGCAATACGTGAACCATGAACTTCTTGATGTTCAAGCTGGTTTTAGAAAAGGCAGAGGAACCAGAGATCAAATTGCCAACATCTGCTGGATCATGGAAAAAGCAAGAGAGTTCCAGAAAAACATCAATTTCTGCTTTATTGACTATGCCAAAGCCTTTGACTGTGTGGATCACAATAAACTGTAGAAAATTCTGAAAGAGATGGGAATACCAGACCACCTGACTTGCCTCTTAGAAATCTGTATGCAGGTCAGGAAGCAACAGTTAGAACTGGACATGGAACAACAGACTGGTTCCAAATAGGAAAAGGAGTGCATCAAGGCTGTATATTGTCACCCTGCTTATTTAACTTATATGCAGAGTACATCATGAGAAATGCTGGACTGGAAGAAGCACAAGCTGGAATCAAGATTGCCGGGAGAAATATCAATCACCTCAGATATGCAGATGACACCACCCTTATGGCAGAAAGTGAAGAGGAACTCAAAAGCCTCTTGATGAAAGTGAAAGAGGAGAGTGAAAAAGTTGGCTTAAAGCTCAACATTCAGAAAACGAAGATCATGGCATCCGGTCATCCATCACTTCATGGGAAATAGATGTGGAAACAGTGTAAACAGTGTCAGACTTTATTTTGGGGGGGTCCAAAATCACTGCAGATGGTGATTGCAGCCATGAAATTAAAAGACACTTACTCCTTGGAAGAAAAGTTATGACCAACCTAGATAGTATATTCAAAAGCAGAAACCGACTAATGTCCGTCTAGTCAAGGCTATCATCTTTCCTGTGGTCATGTATGGATGTGAGAGTTGGACTGTGAAAAAGGCTGAGCGCCGAAGAATTGATGCTTTTGAACTGTGGTGCTGGGGAAGACTCTTGAGAGTCCTTTGGACTCCAAGGAGATCCAACCAGTCCATTCTGAAGGAGATCAACCCTGGGATTTCTTTGGAAGGAATGATGCTAAAGTTGAAACTCCAGTACTTTGGCCACCTCATGCGAAGAGTTGACTCGTTGGAAAAGACTGATGCTGGGAGGGACTGGAGGCAGGAGAAAAGGGGACGACAGAGGATGAGATGGCTGGATGGCATCACTGACTCGCTGAACGCGAGTCTGAGTGAACTCTGAGAGGTGGTGATGGACAGGGAGGCGTGGCGTGCTGCGATTCATGGCGTCGCAAAGAGTCAGACACGACTGAGCGACTGGACTGAACTGAACCATGTTGAGCATCTTTTCATGTGTTTATTAGTAGATTTATTAATGTATAATAGAACTGTATGTCTTCTTGAGCTGCCTGTATATTTTGGAGATTAATCCTTTGTTAGTTATTTCATTTAAAATTATTTTCTCCCACTCTCAGGGTTGTCTTTTGGATAATTTTTCAAGTTTTTTTCACCTTGTTTAGTTTCCTTTGCTATGCAAAAGCTTTAAAGTCTAATTTAGGTCTCACTTGGTTATTCCTGTTTCTATTTCCAATACCCTATGAGGTGGGTCGTTGAGGATCTTGCTGTGATTTATGTCAGAGTGTTCTGCCCATGTTTTCCTCTAAGACTTTTATAGTTATTGGTCTTACATTTAGTCAGTAGAGGTTGGGACAAATTGACAGAGTAGCACTGAAACATACATTACTATATGTAAATCAGATCGTATGAATTGGCTGTATGACGCAAGCTCAAACCTGGTGTTCTATGACAACCTAGATAAGTGGGATGTGGGAAGGAGGTTCAAGAGGGAAAAGACATATGTATACCTATGGCTAATTCACGCTAATGTATGGCAGAAACCAACATTATAAGGCAATTATGCTCCATATTAAAAATACAATTAAAAAAGTTAAAAGGCAGAAGATTCTGTCCCAGAAGAAGGAGTGAGATAAAACCCCAGAGAAGTCTGTCAGTGAGTTTTCCCTGCCTACCTATCTAAAGTTGCACTCTTTGTCATTCTATCTTCTTACCCTTTTAAAAACACTTATTTCTACATGATATATTTATTATCTCTATGTCCTGTGGAAAAATAAAAACTATATATTTAGTTTATGTTCCTGACAGAGGTTTTTAAAACTCTTAGAATTTTTAAGTAATGGACTGTCTTTGTTATATTGGGGCCTCTGGCAGATAGTTAAAAAAACAAACAAACAAACAAACAACCTACCAGGCAATTAGCCCTCAAGAGAAGGGGATAGAGATTGAGTTCAATCACCAATGGCTGATGATTTAATTAATCATATCCACATAATGAAACCTCCATAAAAAAACCTCTTGAACAATGAGGCCCCAGGAGTGTCCAGACTGGTCACAGAAGCTCGTTTACATCTTACCCTGTGTATCTCTCCATTTGGCTGTTCTGGAGTTGTATCCTTTATTTAAAATGAAAAAAGTTGTAACTGTAAGTGTAGTGTTTTCCTGAATTCTGTGAGTCATTCTAGCAAATTACTGAATGTGATGGGGGAGAGTTAGCAGAACTCCTTAACCTGCAGTTGGCTGGGAAGAAATAGATTCCTTAGGGACATCTGGAACTTGCAGGTGGCAACTTAAATGGGGCCCGTCCTGTGAAACTTAGTGTCCTAACCTGCATTTTTGCGCTGCACTATCTCCAGCTAGTGTCAGAACTGACTGATGGGACACCCAGTTGGCACAGAAAAATTGCATGTTGAAAAAACAGTCATCCTATTAAGAGTTTAAGTTCCAAACAGACAGTAAATGCTTAATATGTTCAATGAATTATATAAATATTCTTCAAAATATGAAAACTTCATAATGTTTATAATACTGAATTATCCTGTTCAATAAAATTCTAGAATTTCCACCGAAGAACAGCAGAAGACCAAGAATAGCTGCATTTCTCTTGAAGAACAAGGCAGATAGTTGCACTCAGCTTAAAAAAAAAATCAAAATCATTAGCAAAGTGAGTAGAGACATAGGCACAGACGAATACAACAATGGGACAAACAGCCCAGTAACACAGCCACACACATATGGAAATTAATATACTGACAGCTGGAACTGTAAACCACTAGGCAAAGAACGAGTTTCAACAAGTAATGCTGAAATAATTGTGCATCTTAAATAAAACATGAAATTGGATCCCTACCTCACAGCACACTAATTTCAAGCAAATAAAAGACAATAGGCCCCAACTTTAAAATATGTAGAGAAAAATATGGAAGAATATCATTAAGGCTTTGGAAGAACTTAACCAAGGAAGAATTTAACCAAAAAATAATAATCCTGAAAGAAAAAATAAGTTTTATTACATTAAAACAATGAACTCTTATTAATCAAAACATATCATAAAAAGACAAACTAAAGAGTACTAGAATACTCCTGATAGATAATAAACACCTAGAATACATAAAGAATGACTATAAATCAGTTAAAAAAAAAAAAACCAATAGAAAGCAGGCAAAAATTACCAATGGGCATTTCATAGAATAACAAAACCCACAAGACTAGGAAAATTATGAAAAGAAAAAAAGCATCTTCATCAATGAAGAGGGAGCACAAAAAACAGGATATCACTTCAGAGAACCTCTCAACAACAACAAAAAGACACAACATCACCTGTTAAAATAGGACAGACCTATTAAAATAGACTAAAGGAGATTGCTGATGGGAATGTAAACTGTAACAATCACTTTGGCAAGCAATTCAGCAATTCCAAATAAAGTCAAAGATGCACCTACTCTATGACCCAGTATTTCATTAAATTATTAACTGAACTATTTTCTCTGTATTCTCTTAAAGAAAAGTGTTCTAAGTTTCTGAACATATACTACAACCCATTACTGAGCTGCAATTCACAGCCCAACCATCACTTGTAAAATCGCTGCTTCTCAGACCTTTTGCTGCCAGGCAGCCCTTACACTCAAAAATTGCTTAAGACCCCCAACAAGCTTTTCCTTATAAGTGGGTTACATCAGTTGCTATTTATCACATGAAAAAATTAAAACTGAGAAAATTTAAAGATATTTACTACCTTAAAAATAATAAATCCATATTACCATAAATATAATTTTTGAACAAAAATTAACTATATCACCCAAAAAATTAAGTGGCACTGTTTTACATTTCTGCAAATCTCTTTAATTCTTGCCTTAAAAGAAGGCTGCTAGATTTTATTTGCTTCTGTATTCACCCTGTTTTGGTTGATGTATATAAAGAATCTGGTTTCCCACAAAATGGCTGGGTAAGGAAGGATACTGAAGATCTCCTCAAAGGTCTTCAGACCATTCTGAAAACTACCATTGTAGAGAAAATTTTGCACATATGGAACATACAGAGATGATCACAACAGGACTGTTCAGTATAGCTGGCAAACATGAACAAACCCTAAAAACTCCAAAGCCCATCAAGATACTACACTACACAGAAATACAAAAAGACGACATTTGCTAGTTGTATAATTCTGAATTAACCTTTCTGTACCTTATTTTGCTCATTTGAAAATGCAGATACTAAAGCCAATCTCATAAAATTACTGTAAGGATTAGATATGTTAATATATAAAAAGTATTTAAAGTGCATGCCAGAAAATGAGTGCTACACAAGTATTACACATTATTATAACCTCAAAATGTGTGTGTGAAAGAGTGAGGGTAAAAGACAAAAGCAGGAAGATGCACAAAGGGGCATGAATGTATTCATTTTATGATTCCCCCCAAAAAAATCTCGTAAGAAATCTATGAAACAATCATAAAACTCTTCTCAGAAAAATAAATGAAGAGCAAGTTTGTTAATGGGCCTGGATAAAAAGCCAGAGAGACCAATTAGGAGACTAGCTTGTTAAGTCCAAAGTGATATAAGAGTGTGTTGACCAGACTATTCAGTCCATGAATTCTCAGGCCAGAATACTGGAGTGGGTCGCCTTTTCCTAATCCAGGAGATCTTCCCAACCCAGGGATCGAAATCAGGTCTCCCGCATTGCAGGCAGATTCTTTACCAGCTGAGCCAAAAGGAAAGACTGACCTATATTAACGGGAAAATGTAAAACAAATTTAAAAAAAAACAACAGGAAAGATATTGTTACAACACTATGCTGACTATATACTTTGTATCATTATGCCTGATCATACTTACTAATATTTCCCTGATACTCTCCACTAGTGAGTTGATACACAGCAGTCATTCAATAAATGTTAGCTGCTAGCTGTCACTCTTCCTGCTGTTGTTGCAGCGAAAGGCTTATAAGAACAATTCAAATGTATCACCTACTTCCACAGTGTTCACATTTGAGATTTACACCTCAACTGCTACTTACAGATTGTGTTATTTGTGAATATACCTAAGAAAAATCCTCGCCTGCTAAAAACATCTCCACTTATATTACACCTAAACTGGGTCTGGGGCTTCCCCCTTGGTTCTGCCGTAAAGAATCTGCCTACAACGCAGGAGCCCTAAGTTCAAACGCTGGGTCAGGAAGTTCCCCTGAAGAGGGCATGGCAACCCACTCCAGTATTCTTGATTGGAGAATCCCATGGACAGAGGAGCCCGGCGGGCTCCAGTCCAGAGGGTTGCAAAGAGTCGGACACAACTAAAGCAACTGAGCACCCATGCTGGGTTTATCAATGTTAAATACACAAAAACTGTTAATATTCACAACTCTGAAATCTCATTATGAGTAGCCTGCTGAGTTCATGTTGTAGGTTTAAAAGGTCTTTTGTTGTCTTATTTTATGAGCAGTCGTCTGTTAAGCTAAAGTGCTTTATAAATTCTGTTATAAATGCCAGGCTTATTTTTGATACGACAGTTAAAAGTATCAAAGCATGGCCATTATACATCGATAAATTGTCATTTTTGTTTTGAGACATAGTGACTTCCAAATTAGACATTCTGATTTAAAACATCAAGTTAAAAGAGTTACACTTTGATGTGTAAAGCATTCTAGATATTCTTAAGAGTACTCTGGAAGCTGAGAATCCACTTAAAGCTGAGCTTAGATATAAAAATATATGTTTCCTATTAAAAACTCTATAGAACTGTCCCTTGGAGAAAGAAATGGCAACCCACGCCAGTATTCTTGCCTGGAGAATCCCATGGGTGGAGGAGCCCGGCAGGCTACAGTCCACAGGGTTGCAAAAAGTCGGACACAACTGAGGCACTTCACTATCATTTCAGGATTTCTGTCCAGGTTACCTTAAAATACTAAGGGTTGACCACACGCCAGTAACTACTTTGACTAGATGGCCTTGGCAGACTTCAGTTCAAGTCAATATTTATAGGCATTTTCCTTTCTCAGTCTCCAAATGGTGTTTTGAGAGTGGTGAAAAACACTTCTCTCCTAATATTATTTATTTCTTCTCCCAATAAAATTTAATCACAACTCCTATATAATCTCAAAACCACAATCAGAGAAAACTAACCAATCTAATCACAAGGACCACAGCCTTGTCTAACTCAATGAAACTATGAGCCATGCCGTGTAGGGCCATCCGAGATAGGTCACAGTGGAGAGTTCTGACAAAATGTGGTCCACTGGAGAAGGCAATGGCAAACCACTTTAGTATTCTTGTCTTGAGAACCCCACAAACAATATGAAAAGGCAAAAAAGATAGGACACTGAAAGATGAACTCCCCAGGCGGTAGGTGCCCAATATGCTACTGGAGATCAGTGGAGAAATAACTCCAGAAAGACGAGAGCCAAAGCAATGAAGAGATGGAACCAAAGCAAAAACAACACCCAGTTGTGGATGTGACTGGTGATGGAAGCAAGGTTTGATGCTGTAAAGACCACTATAGCATATGGTCCTGGAATGTTAGGTCCATGAATCAAGGCAAATTGGAAGTGGTCAAACAGGAAATGGCAAGAGTGAACGTCGACATTTCAGGAATCAGCAAACTAAAATGGACTGGAATGGGTGAATTTAACTCAGATGACCGTTGTATCTACTACTGTGGACAAGAATCCCTTAGAAGAAACCGAGTAGCCATCATAGTCAACAAGAGTCTGACATGCAGTAGTACTTGGATGCAATCTCAAAAACGACAGAATGATCTCTTGTTTGTTTCCAAGGAAAACCATTCAGTATCACAGTAATCCAAGTCTATGCCCCGACCAGTAATGCTGAAGCAGTTGAAGATGAACAGACTTAACTAACACCCAAAAAAGACATCCTTTTCATTACAGGTGACTGGAATGCAAAAGTAGGAAGTCAAGAAATACCTGCAGTAACAGGCAAATTTGGCCTTGGAGTACAGAATTAAGTAGGGCAACGGCTAATAGAGTTTTGCCAAGAGAACGCACTGGTCACAGCAAACACCCTCTTCCAACAACACAAGAGAAGACTCTACACATGGACATCACCAGAAATCAGATTGATTATATTCTTTGCAGCTGAAGATGGAGAAGCTCTATACAGTTGGCAAAAACAAGACCAGGGGCTGACTGTGGCTCAGATCATGCACTCCTTAATGCCAAATTCAGACTTAAATTGAAAAAAGTAGGGAAAACCACCAGACCTTTCAGGTATGACTTATATCAAATCCCTTATGATTATACAGTGGAAGTGAGAATTATATTTAAGGGACTAGATCTGATAGAGAAGTGAAAAGCAAAGGAGAAAAGGAAAGATACATCCATTTGAATGCAGAGTTCCAAGGAATAGCAAGGCGAGATAAGAAAGCCTCAGTGATCAGTGCAAAGAAATAGAAGAACACAAAAGAATGGGAAAGACTAGAGTTCTCTTCAAGAAAATTAGAGATACCAAGGGAACATTTCATGCAAAGATGGGCTCAATAAAAGACAGAAATAGTATGAACCTAACAGAAGCAGAAGATATTAAGAAGTGGCAAGAATACATAGAAAAACTGTACAAAAAAGATCTCCATGACCCAGATAATCATGATGGTGTGATCACTCACCTAGAGCCAGACATCCTGGAATGTGAAGTCAAGGGGGCCTGTGGAGGTGATGGAATTCCAGCTGAGCTATTTCAAATCCTAAAAGATGATGCTGTCAAAGTGTTGCACTCAATATGCCAGCAAATTTGGAAAACTCAGCAGTGGCCACAGGTATGGAAAGGTCAATTTTCATTCCAATCCCAAAGAAAGGCAATGCCAAAGAATGCTCTAACTACTACACAATTGCACTCATCTCACATGCTAGCAAAATAATACTCAAAATTCTCCAAGCTAGGCTTCAACAATACGTGAACCATGAACTTCCAGATGTTCAAGCTGGATTTTAGAAAAGGCAGAAGAACCAGAGATCAAATTGCCAACATCTGCTGGATCATGGAAAAAGCAAGAGAGTTCCAGAATAACATCTATTTCTGCTTTACTGACTATGCCAAAGCCTTTGACTGTGTAGATTACAATAAACTGTGGAAAATTCTGAAAGAGATGGGAATACCAGACCACCTGACCTGCCTCTTAGAAATCTGTATGCAGGCCAGGAAGCAACAGTTAGAACCAGACTTGGAACAACAGACTGGTTCCAAATAGGTAAAGGAGTACTCAAGGCTGTATACTGTCACCTTGCTTATTTAACTTATATGCAAACTACATCATGGGAGACGCTGGGCTGGAAGAAACACAAGCTGGAATCAAGATTGCTGGGAGAAATATCAATAACCTCAGGTATGCAGATGACACCATCCTTATGGCAGAAAGTGAAGAGGAACCTCTTGATGAAAGGAAGCCTCTTGATGAAAGTGAAAGAGGAGAGTGAAAAAGTTGGCTTAAAGCTCAACATTCAGAAAACTAACATCATGGCATCTGGTCCCATCTCTTCATGGCAAATGGATGGGAAAATAGTGACAGACTTTATTTTGGGGGGCTCCAAAATCACTGCAGCTGGTCTCTGCAGCCATGTAATTAAAAGATGCTTACTCCTTGGCAGGAAAGTTATGACCAACCCAGACAGCATATTAAGAAGCAGAGACGTTACTTTGCCACCAAAGGTCCATCTAGTCAAGGCTATGGTTTTTCCAGTAGTCATGTGTGGATGTGAGAGTTGGACTATAAAGAAATCCAAGCACCAAAGAACTGATGCTGTTGAACTGTGGTGTTGGAGAAGACGCTTGAGAGTCCCTTGGACTGCAAAGAGATCCAACCAGTCCATCCTACAATCAGTTCTGAATGTTTACTGGAAGGACTGATGTTGAAGCTGAAATTCTAGTACTTTGGCCATGTGATGAGAAGAGCTGACTCATTTGAAAAGACCCTGATGCTGGGAAAGACTGAATGTGGGAGAAAAAGGGACAACAGTAGATAAGATGGCTGGATGGCATTACCGACTCAATGGACATGAGTTTGGGTAAACTCCAGGAGCTGGTGATGGACAGGGAGTTCTGGTGTGCTGCAGTCCATGGGGTCGCAAACAGTTGGACACTACTGAGTGACTGAACTGAACTGACTGAAATAATCTCATCCATCTACTTACACTTAATAGGCTAAGCTTGTATTTTATCTTCCCTTTCACTGACTTAGTTCCTGGATAACTCCAGTTGTTACCTTCCTTTTTTCCTGTTAATCTTCTCTGACCTCTCCACACACTTTGCTACCTTCATTGTGCTGGAACCCTGAATATCACTTCTAGCCTCAGCAAAACAAATTTTAGCAACAGTCACCAAAAGGTAAAACTGGGAAAAGGTGTATTTTCGCCAAGGTGATTCTGCTGTTTCCCTAAATTTTTCCCCATTAACTTCTATGACAATCTTACCCTAATATTCTTTCTCTTTTCTCATATTTTAACAATTCACCTAACCTAACTCTACCTTCACACTACCTCTGCCTATTTCAAATTATCTGAAAGCACTTGTCTTGGCACATATTCCAAATTGCCTGCGGTGCCTTTTTCTCCTCCCTTTTTCCTTCACCACTCAGCTAGTTCCATCTTCCCTACCCCAAGAACTGCTAATCACTTTCACGTAGGTTCTTCTAGCAGGGTGGTATTTATCAAACGGTACTGTTTAAGAACCTAATTACGTGTAGCTTCTCTTCAATGCTTTCTTCCTTAGTAGCAAGGATTCTCCCCTATTCATCTGTGTAATCCTAGAGCCTGTCTGTATGCCACTCAGGTTTGCTAGACGAAGAGCTAATGGCTCCAACTTGAGCTTCTTCACATTCATTTACTGCCTATCTACTCCCAATGCGAAGGGTCCCGCTCCAACAAAATACTAATACCTTAACAGGCTAGCGATTCTTCTAGAGGTCAATACAGTACTTAACATCAGCTCTTCCTGCTTATTTGCAACCTGGGGTCACCGTAATATAGTGGAAGCGGGAAGAGCGCCCGCGCGCTCGGGGTAGGCTAAGTACAAATCGAAGTTACTGGGAGGAAAGGAGGAGGCACTGAAGGCAAAGAAATCCGCAGAAGCACTCGACTGCGTACAATTCAACATCTGCCGATCAAGCCGACTAACTAGAGCGCCCACCTGGTCTCGGAGAGTTTTCAAGAGGGGCCGTTACACCCACGTGACCCGGGAACGCGGTTTTCGCGGGCCAAGGTGTAGGTAGCCATCCCTGCGAGTCCAGGCAACGTTCTGCAAACCAGAGCCGCTACGCCGAAAGGTGGCGGGGAGACAGACTTGGGCCGTCTCAATTGCAGGGTGCAGCCTCAAACGAAGCAGTGGGCGCCGAGGCAGCAACGGGGCCACCTAGGCGTACCCCGCGGCTCCCCAGGACGGGGGAGAGGCGGGACCGAGAGCGCTCTGAAAAGTGAGATAATGCACAGGGGGCGCCAGGACCGACTCAGGGTCTGTTCGGAGGTCAACGGCTTCTTACCGAGAACTGAGAAGCCGAAGTCTCAGAGACCGATGCTGCCGCCATCTTCCAGCCCGCCCAGGGGAGCTCCGCAGCCCCGGTACGCTCCGGGTTCGCGTGGCTGTTCTTCAAGATTCGCGAGCCGCCCGCCAGGGGCGACCCTGAGCCGAACCCCTGATGGAAGGGGCTAGGGTGCTGGTGCCGGGTCTGGAAACCCCTGCCACACACCCCCGGCGGGGCGCCCACGCTTGGAGCACACACGGAAGGAACACACGCCCTAACGGACGTCCTGAGCAGCCAATCAAAAGAGCAGGCGTCTTCCGGTGGCGGGAGAACCCGCCTCTTCCCTCGGTGACGTCACAATGTAGCTCGTCGCCGACGGAGCCCCGCCGGGTCGCGGCGGGCAACCGGGCGGCGCTCCTGAAGGGCTCCTCCGCAGAGGCGGGCCTTCTCGAGGGGGAAACCTGGGCCAGGGGTTTTGGTTTCTCCAGTGGCGAGTGAGTCGAGTGGGATAAAATAAAGCCGAATTCGAAGCTCAAAGCCCTCCATCACTTCCCTCGGGCTAAACGCCGGAGAGAGCTTGAGTTTGACCCGGGGACGCCTCTCCAGGTGAGGTACTTCCCTTTCGGCCAATAACAAATAGGATAAGGAGGGGCCTAGAGATTTGGTCCAATGGAAGTCAAGGGGAGAAAAAAAAAAAAGTCGGGGCAGAGAGTAAACCTCCACGAACAACTGCCCAATTAGATTGGGAGCTCCCACGCAAACCTGGGACTGGCTGCTGGAAATAGCCGCGACCGGGGCCTCGGGGCGGGGCGAGTTTAAAGCTGCTTTCGCGCGCTGAGGGCGTCTGGCTGTTATTGGCCAGCGACGTCCTCCCTTTGTGGGCGCGCCCGGCGTAGCGGGGGTCAAAAGCTAGGCGGGGCGGCCGAGTGACGCAGTCGCCGCCTCAGCCAATCAGGGGTGAGGAAGGGGAGGCCGAGGAGGAAGCGGATCTGCCGCCGCGCAGCTAAACCGCAGCGAAACTCCCCGCTTCGTCTCCCTCCGCCGCTCTCGGGGCCTAAGCGGGAGCGGCTGGGACGGCGTCACTGGGTGGGCTGGGGCGGAAGTGGAGGCGGAGGGAGACGGCTGCGGCCGCGGGGCCTCGGGCTCTGGCGGCGAGGGTCTGGTGGGCGCGAGGCCGAGGGCGGGGGAGGAGGAGGAGGAGCCCGCGCGGCCCGGGCGGCGGCGGCGGCGGCGGCGGCGCCCGAGTTCCCCGTGGGGCCCCGCCTCGGAGCGGGCGGCGGTAGAGGAGGAGGCTGAGGAGCAGGATGGCGGCCTCGGCCCTGTACGCCTGCACCAAGTGCACCCAGCGCTATCCCTTCGAGGAGCTCTCCCAGGGCCAGCAGCTCTGCAAGGTCCGTGGGCGCTGGGTGGCGGGCGGGCGGGGTTTCTTCGGCCGTGGCCCGAGGGAGCTGGGTGCCCGTGTGGCACTGCAGCCCCCCCACCCCCTCTCTCTGTCTCTCCTCGGTGGCGTCTTGGGGGTTTGGAGTTCTCGCCTCCTCACCCAGAGACCCGGTTCTCCGAGGACCTGGGCATCCGCTGGGAAAGCCCCTGAGAGGAGGACAGAGCCCTGCCCTCTTCCAGGCGGCCCGAGAAGGGTCCGGGCCCCAGCAACGTTTGAGGGGGTCTCTGGGTGGGGCTGCGTGAGGCAGCCACCTGTCTATGCCGCAGAGACCCCGGGGTGGAGACGTTTTCCTCTCGGTTTTCTGTATGGTCTGTCCTCTCCTTCCACCGGGAGGCAGAGGACGGTGTTTGCACTTTCTTGCTAGGAACCCGAAGCCGCAGAGCTGATGGCATCCTCCTTCCCTGTCCGGGAAAGCGAAGCGTCTGGCTTGGGAACAGAATGCTCTAAGATTTGGAGCTCCTCCCATCCCATTAAAGCCGGGATGCTGTCTGTGAGCGACGGTGCAAAATAACAAGTAGTTTCACATTAACCAGTCCTCGGGGTCGGCCCTGACAGCTTTCTGTAATTTTCATCTGTTGAGTACCCCCCACATCTAATAAAGACAAAGACACCTAAGCCTTCCCTAAGGAATTATGCTGTAATTGGCCACTTATTTGATAAAATCACTCAATTGTCTTCGTTGGGGGACAGATTTTATTGACATTTCAGGCATTTGACTAGGTTGAGTAATAATTTTCCACCAGAAAAGTGAAATTTGGGACTTCGAGATAGATACTGACTAATATATTGTCTTATTACAGGAATGTCGGATTGCACATCCTATTGTAAAATGTACTTACTGCAGATCAGAATTTCAACAAGAGAGGTTTGTATATTGAACAGTTTTTGATTGTTAAAGGCAAAGTATTGTCTGTAAGGAATACTTGAGGCTTGTAACCCCATATATATATTAAAGCTTTTTAAAATAAAGTGATTTAGTTTCTCAGAATTTTAGTTGTAAGCGCTTAATACATGTTTCTACATAGTAGGAGAGAGAATGTTCGCCAAAAATTAGTATTTTACAGCTATACTTTATACCTGAGGAAATAAAAAATATTGCAAGGAAAATATACAGCCTTGCTAATGAAAAGTGCAAATATCAATTGTTATTGTTAAGATGTGAAAAAAAAATGACAGGATCATCTTTTGTAGTTCGGTGGTTAAGTGCCTTTCAGTGCAGGGGGTACAAGTTCCATCCCTGGTGAAGGAGCTAAGATCCAACATGCCTTGTTTGTTTAAAGTCCAAGTAAGGACTTTAAAAGTAGCCCACATCAAAAAAACTTAAAAAGGTAGAACATTAGTACTGACATGGATTTGAGGAAAGGTCTATAGCAAAGTCTAGTAACTTGTCACCAGTGGAAGAAAAACACATATCTTTTAATGGAGTGATTCCTGTTAGAGGCTCAGTACCCATAGAAGAGCTTATGAAAAGATAATGAAGAATAATAATTTCTTCACAAGTAGATATAATCATCATAATAGTGAAGAACAAACAGTGGAAGGTTATGTAGGCACTGATGCTGTGCATACATAGTGGCAAGTGAAGATTTTGAAACTAAATAGGAAATGATAGAATTTTAGTTTTGTTTCCATTTAAAATATGCAATAAAAACATGTAAAAACATTTATCTTAATTAAGAGGAGTAAACTTAGATAATATACAGCCCTGAAAAGATCTTACGTTGGTATTTTTGAAAAATTCTTGCTCTGTGTTAGAATAAGTTTTAAGTACTACTAAAGCAAATAGTACACTTTTACTGATAGTACACTTTGACTACGTGCTTTAGTTCAACGTTGTGCTGCATAAGTTTCATCATCTATATACAATTTCTTTTTCAGCAAAACTAATACAATTTGTAAGAAGTGTGCTCAAAATGTGAAGCAGTTTGGCACTGTAAGTATATATTATATTTTTATCTTATTGGCACAGATCTGTTAATGTTTTCACAAAGATTCACCTTTTAAAAAATATATTGCTGTGTTCGTAAATGTTTCAAAGTAGCGAAATATTTCAGGAAAGAAACTTTCTATGGAGGATCAACTGGGAAGACAATATTTTAAAACAGTCATATTATGTGCATGTTTATATATATGCACATAAATATATATATTTATGATCTTATTCTTTAAAGAGTCAAATATAACAAACTCCTGATTTTAGAAAACCTACATGTTATAATTTGCATAATTATATTTTCCCCCTTCCTTAGAATCTCTGACAATTTTTGTATACGGCACAGTGTTCAGGAATTTAGTCTCAAAAGTCAAGAAGTTATCCTAGTATAATTCTTTTCTTTTATGTATATTGCACTCATTATTGGTATATTAAAGTCATGATTAGTAAAATTGCTCGCCTTAAGGCTTTCTAAAATCTGGGTTGTCTTGAATATCAAAGAAAATCAAGGTATGTTTGTTATAGTTGAATTGAATTCGCTTGTGCCAAATTTTTTAGTTGAAAACTCATCTGTTCCTTGCATCATCTGTACTTATATGATGAAAACTGTTAAATGTATGCTGAATAAATGATAACGTAATTAAGCTAACAGGACATTAGTAGAAATTCTTTCTCTCAAATATGGATATATGAAACTTTTCTATAAGTGTGTTCCTTTGATTGGAACTATTTTACGTGTAGCTTTTGTATTATATAACATACTGTGCGAATCATAAATACATTTCTCATGGTGTTATTTATTTAATAGAGTAAAAAGTTTCATGAGTGTAGAAATAAGTGTTAGTAAACGAATAAAGTAAATGTCTTTGACTATAATAGGGCAACATAATTAACAAATTTTTTCACCCATTATGACATTTCCTTAATTAACTCCTGGAATATGTACTGTGCACTGAGATTAGGTTATACACCAGAATTTTAGTATTTTTAAATGTCTCAGTTAAAGAAAATACATATCTGTTTTTTTCAGCCTAAGCCCTGTCAGTACTGTAACATAATTGCGGCATTTATTGGTACAAAGTGTCAGCGTTGCACAAATTCAGAAAAAAAATATGGACCACCTCAGACTTGTGAGCAGTGCAAACAACAATGTGCTTTTGATCGGAAGGAGGAAGGAAGAAGAAAGGTATGTTTTATTTATGTTATGACGTCTTCTGGAAATTAAATACATCACAAACAAGTTGGAAGTTTTTATGATTAATACATTACTGAAGCTTGATGTATTCTTTAAGTCCCTGAAAGCAGGTGGTTAGATGATAGTGCTCAAACAGTACATTTTCTCCTTGTTGGCATCATATGTAGATTCATCTTGATCAATCAAGGTTACTCTATTTTAAAAAGGGGGCTTCCCTGGTAGCTCAGCTGGTAAAGAATCCACCTGCATTGCAGGAGACCCCGGTTTGCTTCCTGGGTCGGGAAGATCCCCTGGAGAAGGGATAAGCTACCCACTCCAGTATTCCTGGGCTTCCCTGGTGGCTCAGATGATAAAGAATCCGCCTGCAATGCAGGAGACCTGGGTTCCATCACTGGTTGGGAAGATCCCCTGGAGGAGGGCATGTCAGCTCACTCCAGTGTTCTTGCCTAGAGAATCCCCATGGACAGAGAAGCCTGGCGGGCTACAGTCCATGGGGTCGCAAAGAGTCGAACATAACTGAGTGACTAAGCACAGCACACGTACTTTAAAAAGTATTCTGTGATGGCTGTTCTGTACTATTTGGCTATCCAACATTTTGTGTGCAAAAAACTGCTGACTGCTTTTAAATCCTTTCAGCTACTTAACCTTTTGCTGGTTACTTGATGTTGCTAGTGTGAAAAAAAAACCTGATGACGCTTCAACATATATGTGTTTCTAAGTCATGTGCCTTTTGATTTGAGGCTCATATTTTATATCATTGTTTTTTTTCCCTCTCCCTGTTGTAAAAGTATGTGTATGTGTGTGACGTTGTGCTGCTGAGCATTCACACAGGCTTCCTGATGTCTGTCAGTGTCAGTTGATTTGGAGGATGACTGTCACTTTGAGGGGCTCTCCTAGGTCCCTCTACAGCAACTATGTACCCTAGTTGGAAAACATGTCCCTTCAGCATTCTTGTGTGAACAAATAGAAGATAGAAACCTGATTTTTATAGATTTAGTCTTAATAATTTTGGAAAGAAATCTTTCCTCCCCATTGTTTGTCATAGTTTTGTTCTATAAACTTGCTGTGAACACTGAGTTAGTGAAAACTGAACTGTGACTCTTAGAGCAATACAGGATTAGGTTCCTGCCTCTGGTCACAATGTGGTAGAGTCAATCAATATCTAATCCTGTTTTGTATATGTCTCTGTTTAAAGACACCTTACTTAATATACATTGTTGATTGATTACATTGAACTCAATAGCAAACAGCACTATAACTGCCTGATTGAATCTTACCTAACATAGGTGTTATCCACGTAAGGGTTTCCCAAGTGGCTCAGTGATAAAAGAATCTACATACCAATGCAGGAGACATGGGTTCAATCCCTGGGTTGGGAAGATCCCCTGGAGGAGAAAATTGCAACGCACTCTAGTATTCTTGCCTAGGAAATCCCACAGACAGAGGAGCCTGGTGGGCTACAGTTCATGGGTCACAAAAGTGTCGGACACGACTTAGCAACTGAACAACAGTTTTCCACGTAATTACACAGCCACTTTGTGCTTAGGAACACTACATTACTTTAGCATTACACTTGGGGACAATGTTAACAGTGAAATCACCAATAAAAACAGTAAAAAAACAATAAAAAATAAATAGAATAAAAATAAAACAATAAAAAACACTAAGTAGACTGTGAAAAGGATACTTGTTTATAATGTGAGAGCTGAAAAAAGGCAGCAGAACATCACCTTGTTCAACCTCATCTGGGAACATTTGCAGTCCAGCATTTTGAGCTGCTCTGTGCATGTGGGTTTCCACTCCAGTATTCTTGCCTGGAGAGTCCCATGGACAGAGGAGCCTGGCAGGCTGTACAATCTCTGGGGTCACGAGAGTTGGACACGACTTAGTGACTAGAGAGAGATGCATGTGGGTGAATGATCACAAAAGTGCTGCAAGTTGATTTAGGGGTGACAGTTTTTAGCTTGTAGGTGGTGAATTTGCAAATGAAAATTGGTTCTGTGTGTCATTCAATCTCTCCTTTTTTTCTGTAAGTTAACAGTTTTGCTGTCATGATAGATACTTTGTCTTTTTAGTAATAACAGTGATTTAAGAATTCAGGTTAGTGCTTAGATAAGGTTTCTTTGAAATATATCTGTCATCAATTTATGTTTATTTGCCAGTAATAAGAAACAAATTTCTCTCTATAAATTCAAATTCATCAAACTAATGGATGTCCATATATCATCCTTTGCTATTTTGTGAGCCTCTAAACAAGTGTTTTCCCAAGATTGAAAAAGTCTAATTTTACTTCCATTTTGCAAAACTCTGTGTGTGCAAGAGAGAGAGTCAGAAGTTTAACAGCTTATCTTCACCTGGTTTCACTTATAGCCAGTTACAGGTACATTTAATCTAATATGTAAGTATTGTCTTTTAAAAGGTTGATGGGAAGTTATTATGCTGGCTTTGTACTTTATCATACAAGAGAGTTTTACAGAAGACAAAAGAACAAAGGAAGAGCCTTGGATCTTCACATTCAAATTCATCATCTTCATCTCTTACTGAGAAAGACCAGCATCATGCAAAACACCACCACCACCACCATCACCACCACCATCGTCACAGCAGTAGCCATCATAAGTAAGTACTTTGAAAGCATGTTTTCCAAAGTTCTCTGTGGCATTTTAATACCTGATTTTGGTGGTTAACTTTTTGTAAATGCTAGCTGTGTACTAGTTTAGTATGTGGTAAGCCTCTTGAGTGTCTAGGGCTATTTCCTCACTTTATTCAGTGTGCAGAATTACACATAGTAAGTGTGTTGTTTACCATAAATGTGAAGATCACATATTTCGGGAATTACGTAATAAAGTTATCATGTAATGAAGTCAAAATATAAGTACACAGTTAATACTTCATTGATTCATGATATCAAAAACCTCAATATTCTAAGAATTGTTAGGATTTTACTTGTAAAAATTACATTTGCCTCAGTTACTATTTGGAGAAGAACATGGCAACCCACTCCAGCACTCTTGCCTGGAAAATCCCATGGACGGAGGGGCCTGGTAGGCTACAGTCCATGGGGTTGCGAAGAGTCGGATACGACTGAGCGACTTCACTTTCACTTTTCACTTTCATGCATTGGAGAAGAAAATGGCAACCCTCTCCAGTGTTCTTGCTTGGAGAATCCCAGGGACGGGGGAGCCTGGTGGGCTGCCGTCTATGGGGTTGCACAAAGTTGGACATGACTGAAGTGACTTAGCAGCAGCAACAGTTACTATTAACTTGTTTTAATTAAAATAAATTTTAACCAGTGACTGGGAAATGTATTTTGTATTTTTGGAGAACAGATTGTACGTCATTTGTGACTGTGATAGAAGCATTCTAAACATTGAAGATTCCCAAAATGTGAGACAGAAATCTGACTGGTGGTACTTTGCTGTTTTTAAAAACAGGAACTGTATTCAAATATCAGCTACTTGACTTTTATTTATTTATTTATTTTTTATTTTTATGTTTTTTGCTACTTGACTTTTAAATTGTCTTGGGAAGAAAAGTTAAATAGTAGTAATATAGTAACCCTTAATGTGTGTAAAGGTTTGTTTTTTTTTTAAGTGTGGCTTTAGTCTTCAGGGAAAATCAAGACTATTAAAATGGAAATTAAACACAAAAATTAAAATGGAGAAAAAAGGGACATGATACACACTCACGAGAATTTATTATATTTTCTCAAATTTCTCTGAATGTTTTTCAAGTTCTGGGTAGTTAAAACATGGCTTCATGTACAGAAAACTGATCTCTGCCATATTTAGGAACACGGATGATGTTTTTGTAGTATTTTATAGGTCTGTCTAATAGACAACATTTGACTCTAAACTTTAGGCAAGCACATGTAGTAGATTATGGGGGTTCATTGAGGCACTGATACTGTTTGCTTCTCTAGCCATTTTTCATTTGTCACTGTGCTGTAGTGCTTTCTGAACGTAACAGTGGTAGATTACATAGTGCTTTCTAACCTAGCTACTTTGAAAAAATGTTCTGATCTCCGTATCGGAGAATTACAAGGAGCAAAGGAACATAAATCTTCCTTATTTTCACTTCTCGGTTTAGGGAAAAATATGAAAAAAAAACTACCGTGATGGTCACTGGCAGACCTATTTCTCAGAGTCAGCTGAAATATCTCTTGTCCTTGTCCTTTATGGATGAATTTGTTCTAGCATGAGGTGAAAGGACACATGTACATTGTGTTTATTGAGATCTAACATTGTCACAATAACTTAATCTTTTGAAAGAATGACAGGTTTCAAAAGTAAAGGGAAAAAGAATGGATTGATTTTTAAATTTTCCTTTTGATTATTTAAGAAATGTAAATATTTTGTATGTGATGAGTAGGCAACCAGTCGGTGGAGTCATATTTGAAATTCAGTGGATGGGGATGATTACAGACAGTTTACATATTGTGATACAAATTGATGGGGGTTGGAGGAAGAAAGAAACTCAGGTTGATACGGATACAAGAAAAGCCCACCTCAGAAAGCTGAGATTCCAAGTGTTTCTATTAAGTCACTATTGTGATTTTTCTCGTTTCAAGGTCTGGACTTTGCCAGTGCATATGACTTGCCAGTGCTTTTAATGAAATTTGTAAGAGAAAATGGCAACTGAATTCCTCAGTAGGGTTGCTGTTTCCCACCACAAGTAGAAAATAGCTCAGGTTGATAGAATTTCAGCTGTTGATTCCCCGGCTTATTTATTTATAGCTGATTCTTAAGAACAGGACTTCCCTGGTGGCTCAGACGGTAAAGCGTCTGTCTACAATGCGGGAGACGCGGCTTCCATCCCTGGGTTGGGAAGATCCCCTGGAGAAGGAAATGGCAGTTCACTCTAGTACTATTGTCTGGAAAATCCCATGGACAGAGGAGCCTGGTAGGCTACAGTCCATGGGGTCGCAAAGAGTCGGACACGACTGAGCAACCTCACTTTCACTTTCACTTAAGAACATGGTTAAAAAACTTCTATACCTACAACAGCAATAAATTTTATATACACATACACAAACACATGTACATATTTCTATTGTGTATGTAGCACTGTACTAAATATTTTACATACATAACTCATTTAACCCTCATATTCCCTATAAGCTATGCATTATATCCATTTTGCAGATGAGGTAACTGAGGCTCAGGGATTTTCAGTAAGTTGCAAAAGGTCGCACAGCCCAGGTCATCTAACACCTCTTACGTTGTATAAGGTTCAGGTGGACCCTTGAACAACAAGTGTAAACTGCTTAGGTCCACTTACATACTCAGATTTTGTTTTGTTTTACTAAACATTTACTATAGTTCATGATCTGTGGGTGATGGAGTCTAGATGCAGAACCTCCTAAATGGAGGACTGACTGTGCAAAGATTTTCAGCTGCTTGGAGGATCAGTGTCCCCGAAGCCCCACATTGTTCAAGAGGCAGCATTTTACGTGGTGTCTGATACATACATAGGAGATGCTTTGCACGTGTTGAATGAATAAACTAGAGGTTAGTGAAGGATTGGGTAATGTGAAAATACAGGAGAAAGGTATGGACATTTCATAGTGAATTATTAAGTGGTAATTAGCATTGTGGCATAATGCAAAAGAAGTAGTACTGTAGTAGTAATTACAAGGGGCTTCCAGGTGGCTAAATGGTAAAGAATCCATCCGCCTGCCAAGCAGGAGACTACAAGTTCGATCCCTGAGTTAGGAAGATCCCCTGGAGAAGGACATGGAAACACATTCCAGTATTCTTGCCTGAGAAGTCCCATGGACAGAGGAGCATGGCAGGTTAGTCCATGGAGTCGTAAAAGTTGGACATGACTTAGTGACTAAACGGCAGCAGTAATTATAAGGAAAAGTAAAATCACTTGTTTCTGTGCGATTTCCCAATATTTGCAGCTTGACTGTTGTAGAGTACAGCCTAATGAAAGACTGGAGACTTTAGAGGAGAGGATTCTTAGGAAAACTAGGAAAGAAAGAAAGAAATTCAGATATTTCCTGGTTTAGCCTGACGCACTATTCTGAGCTACCTGAGTTGCTCCAGCTCATCTCCATGTAGGATTATTAGGAAGGCCTTAACTTTAAGATAAAATATCTTCTGTCTAAAATAGTAAGGGTAGCCTAAGTAGGATGATTTTCAGACTTTATCATTATAGAACCCTGTTAGGTTAATTTTCATGCTCATATACCCTAACCCTTAATATGATATTGAATTATAAAAATCCTAATTAAAAAGAAAATTCAGTCCCTGTCATTGTACTTTTCTTAAACAAGATGGTCAGTAGTCATTTGATTAGAATTTATTTTATTAAAATGTGGTTTATTCAATATATATTAGCTTAGTCTGAAAACTTAGTTGAATGTGCCTTTCATTGATCAAAAGAGTATAAACATATATCATTTGATTCCATTGGGAAGAATGCTGTTATAATGTTGATGTTTTAAATGTTGTTATTAGATGTCATTTGTGTCTTTTTCAGAATCAGCAATCTGAGTCCAGAACAAGAACAGGGACTGTGGAAACAGAGGTAAATATGTTAATATATTTCCTGAAATACTTTGACATGTATTTTTAAAAATGTGACATTTCTTTAACTTTGTTACTTAGGCTTTAAAAAAATTGATGTTCAGTAATGTTTTAGGGGAAGAAAAATAAATTTCCCTTGGTGCCTCTTCCCTTTTTACTCTAATTATTTTTGTTAATGTTTGGTTTCAGCCATAAATCCTCTGCAGCAATTCAGAATGAAACTCCAAAGAAAAAGCCCAAATTGGAATCTAAGCCATCTAATGGAGATAGGTAAAAATTAATTCCTTTAGTGCTGTGAAAATTCAACTTAGTCGAACAATTATGGCTGGTTGCCAGTTATTACTAGGTCAAAGAATAGAAACAGGTATCTTTTACATTGACTTCTTTGAGTCACCTCGAAGAGTAAACATAATCAGTTAAAATTTTTAACTTGATTTTAGTAATAAGAAAGTGGCACTGAACTATGTTATTCTATTTGGGGCATAAATTTGGGTTTTGAAAAAAAAGTCTGAATTCTCTGTATCTTAATTAATCTTCAGTGAAACACAAAACTAATTGTGGTATTTGAGATTGACCTGCTTGGAAAATGTTTTTAGATTTAAAGTATTATGAGAGTGACTTTGTTTTAGTTCATTAGCCAAAAGTTTGCTGATGTTACTGTACAAATTGGCTGCCTATTGCTTTACACTAGAAGTATTGACCCCCTAAAAGCTAATACTGAATTATATTTCTGCAGGTGTATGTAATGTGTGCCATTAGTAAGGTAATTTGCCAGTTGCATCCATTTCTGTCAGGTACATATTTTTTTGCATTAGCCTTAAGGATGTTTGTGGAATTGTCTAATTTATGCAATTTGAACACCTGCTAATTTTCCTTCTACTTCATTTAACTGTGTTTTACTTTTTTCTTTTTAGTAGCTCTATAAATCAGTCAGCAGATAGTGGGGGAACAGACAATTTTGTCCTTATAAGTCAACTGAAAGAAGAAGTGATGTCACTTAAACGTCTCTTACAGCAGAGAGACCAGACCATTTTAGAAAAAGATAAAAAGGTAAGTACATGGTTCACTGAAGCCTGGTAAGATTTACATCTTGACTGTTGCTTGATAACTGCAAATTTTACTAGACTTTCTTTAATAACTTGGTAATGTGTGTTGTGCATGATTCTTACAAGACACAGAGGTGCAAATTGGAACCTAAGCCATCTAATGATGATACATAAAAACAGTATTTCAGAATTTTAGTTCTCAGAATTAGTTGAGGGCTATAAAATTCTAATAATTTCTGGATATTAGTTTCACTAAGCCAGAAATCTAAAGTTAGGTCTAATGTCTTAATTTAAAAATGAGGTATAAGTGAATATTGTGTCAGTTCTTTTGATAAAAGAAAGTAATTGAATTGAATGCAGTCTTTTATATACCAATTGTCTATTTAAATCAGGATCAAATAACTGAAAATTAATGCTCTGGGAATTTCCTATGTGATAGTGATTATATATAAGGTGGAAAGTAAGTCTGCTTATTAGAACTTTATACGTTAGATCAAGAGGAATAATCAAATACATAGTCTGTTTAGTAAAAAGTTGTAATATTTCTCTGTGCACTTGAGCTGAATGTTACCTCTTTGGCCCTCAATTTTCCCATCTTAAAAGTGAGAGTATTAACACCGTCTCATAGGATGATTGTAATGAAATGAAAATGTAAAGTCCTTGTATAAGTGCTCATAGCTGCTATTTCTGGGGTCTGGTCATTTTTGAGGGTAGAACCTATATATCTGTACTTGTTTTATGGTCCTGGACTATCTAGTTTGACCTACTTCAAACATTATTGCAATAGGAAAACATTAAAAATACTCTTCTTAAAATTACAAACAAGACATAATTATGAATATAGCTGTCTCTGAGTATCCACGGTAAAGCTTGAATCTAAGTTGGCTTGTACTTCTGACATTCATGTGAAAAAAATGTAACTTTTACATTACATTTTCCCTCACCTTGACGGTTAACAGATTTAAATTTATTTTACTACATTTGTACCTTACTTTAAGCAAATTCAGTATATGAAATTTAGAATTGACATAAAAGTAGCAAAATTATGAGTGTCTTATGGTTCTTTTTGCTTAGTAATAGAATATTTTCGGTTAGTTTTAATGAAAATTTGTTTTACACTCAAAATTTTAGAGAAATTTCCATTACACAAAGACAGGTCTATCTGTACTAACCTAGATAAAAGTTGAGTAAAATGGTTAAGTTTACTATAAAATAGCAGTGATTCCAAAACCAAGTAGTAATGAATTGTGGAATTTTGGCTTCCTTAGATTTTGTTTTCTTTTTCTAGCATGACTAGTCTGTTAGTGCATTTAGGTAAAAGTTTTCTGTTTTTGTTAGTGTTCCTTTTTTCTTAAACACTGATGGGCATGGAAATTCGCAGTATTTTGAGGAAAATAATAGTAAGCCTAAAATAGCTACATATTTACACCTTTTTCTTACAATATAAGACAGTCATGTTATTTGCTTGAATTTAGTTCACTTCATTCAGTGACTTCTGCAGCCAGCCACATACTAGATCAGAAGGATAAAAAGAGAGAATAATAAGAAAAGAGATATGTTCTTATTTTTCAGAAATTTAGTAATATGGAGGCAACTTAGGATATAGAGATGAGAATATCATAGTTTATCTGTAGTGAACTGGTGTTTCAGCACAGGAATTCCTCTGTAATATAGAAAACAGAATTCAGTTATTCTTTGAATTTGACAAAAGCGAGAGCTTTTATTCAGAAAATCAGAATATAAGACACCGTGACTTCCTTTTTCTCTTTTTGGTGTACTTCTTTGTTTAGTGATGACTGGGTAGGTAGTTACAGAAAAGAACCTGCAAACCTTTAAAACTTACATAATGAAAACCATTTAAAAATAACCAGAAGCATGTAGAATCTACAAAAGTGGTAAAGATGATCTTATTTGCAAAGCAGAAGTAGGTATGCAGACGTAAAGAACAAACATGGATACAAAGGGGAAGGGTGGGAGTGGGATTGACGTTACTATACTGTACTGCTATGTATAAAGTAGATAACTAACGAGAACCTGTAGCACAGGGATGTCTACTTGGTGCTTTGTGGTGCCCTAAATGGAAGGAAATCCAAAAAAGAGGGGATATACATATATGTAAGGCTGATTTACTTTGTTGTACAGCAGAAGCTGACAGAGCAGTGAAAAGCAACTATATTCCAATTTAAAAAAATAATAAAAATCAATCAATAAATAAAAATGACCAAAAGCTTTCTTCTACCTGGTTTTTTTATTGAAATTATGTAATACCAATTTATTTTTTAGTGTGAAGTCATGAAATTTTATATCTTTAGGCCGTCTATATTTATGAAGAAAAATTGTCATGTAGTAGCTGTCTTTCTCAAATCACTTAACTTTTTTAAGTTGTCTAAGTGCAAATTTTAAAGTAACCCTCTTTCCTTTCTCATTCCATGTTAGTTGTATTTCTGTGTTTTGTTCTCCATCTTTACCTCAGAACTTAGGAGGTATCAGATACGGAGTTCTGGACATAAAGTTTAAAGGAAAAGCAGTATAGCTTTCAGTTGATACAACTGTTTCTCTGTTTTTCATACTTGTCCAATGTGAACCTTTTTTCTTCTATCATTGAAAGATTATTTTAACCCGAAACCAGTTGTACAGTTTACTTTGTTTTTATATGCAAAGTATGTTTTAACCAAAGCATTTTCCAGAACATTAACCACTAAGCTTTCCTGTTGGCATACCAGTTGCCAAATTCTGTGTCCAGTGAAACTACCTTAAAAAGAAACAAAAACAGCAACTTCTCAAAATTTTACTGATGTTTCAATATTATCTTAATATTAGTGTTAAACTAGTAAATTAGATAAAATTCATTTCACAAAACAGAAATTCTAGATAAATTACAAAACGCAGGAATCTCCATTTTATAATGAATTGTGAGTTTACTGTGAAAAATATTTAAAATGATGTGTGTTCATCAGGTTGTATATATGCATATATATGGATATTTATATATCTATATATTTTTTAACCTTTCAGTTAACTGAGCTTAAGGCGGATTTTCAGTACCAAGAGTCAAACTTGAGAACAAAGATGAACAGTATGGAAAAAGCTCACAAAGAAACAGTGGAACAACTCCAGGTAAATGAGATAATTCATGTAAACTGTTAGGCAAGGATGGCTAAACTTGGTTAATAGTATTCTTTCTCTTAAGAGTCATATTGGTATCCCTACTTTATGCATATCCCGAGCACTTTCAGCTTTGATTTTGAGTTTATAATAGTTTTTAATCCTGCTCCCATTAAAAGTAGTTGCTTGAAATCACTTTGATAGAGGGGGTTCAGTAGATTAAATCTGAAAACTTTTGCCTGAAATTTAGATGGAGTTTTCAGATTCATGAAACTAAGGTGAAAATTAAGTTTAGTACACTGTGTAGCTATTCTTCTGTTTCCTCCCAGATGGTGGGAGGAGAAGTAGAGGTACACACCAATTTTCAGGGACCTCAAGTGAAGGAAATTCATGCTGCATGCAGAGATGCAAGGCCCAAGAGTGTACCTTAACCTTTGGACTATGATTTCCAAAGTGCCAAGTAGAGCTCTGGGCTTCCCTGGTGGCTCAGACGGTAAAGAATCCGCCTCCAAAGTGGGAGACCTGGGTTTGATCCCTGTGTTGGGAAGATCCCCTAGAGCAGGGAATGGTATTCCATTCCAGTATTCTTGCCTGGAGAATCCCCATGGACAGAGGAGCCTGGCGGGCTACAGTTGATGGGGTTGCAAAGAGTTGGACACGACTGAAACAACTCAGCAGCAG
Organism: Capricornis sumatraensis; assembly: GCF_032405125.1. NCBI lineage: Eukaryota > Metazoa > Chordata > Mammalia > Artiodactyla > Bovidae > Capricornis > Capricornis sumatraensis. The sequence goes on from NC_091084.1 coordinate 16,460,676, forward strand.
CAGCAAATAGGGCTCTCAGTATCCACAGGAGGGATCCTGTACAAGCCAGCCTCCAAGTACTGCAGGGTGTACTCAGTAGGGTTTCTGTATATAGAACAACTGAATGGTGATGTCAGGAGTCACCATAGTGACAAAGAGGGTGGTGTCTGAGGTCTGGCACACAGAGATGGAGAGCATCCAAAATAGACACAGGTTACCCCTTCTTCAAGCCTTTTTTCCCTGCGGTCTCATGAATTTAGAAATCAGACGCACTAAGTTAATTACTCTGTCAATTTATACATTCTGACATTTGTTGTCTTAAAAGCATAGAAGATGGCAGCACACAGACTTTGGTCCATTAGTTGCAAGAGTGCAGCTTGGGAAGGAAGGAATTAATACTGCCCTACCTTCTTTTTTTTTGACATTGTAACACCAGGGGATATTTGCTCTTCCTATCTTTTGGTTTTGTGTTCTTCATTGTTTAAACATAGCTTACATTGAGTAAGATTGTAAAGTGGATTTAGGAACTTGCTGAAATTCAAGGTAGAGGTTGTCTAGTCCTAATGCTGATCTTACTGTTACAAAGAATTGTGAAGAGAAACTTGAGTAGAACCTGACACATAGTAGACATTCGGATAGTTTGCCGAATGAGTGGTGATTTATGGAAATACCCATCAGCCCTCTTTTCTGAGAGATTTGCCCTTTTTATATACTAGGCTTCTTGTACATTATCATTTCTCATCCACCAGCAAATAGTAGTTCTATTTTGTTTTACTCATTCGGTTATTAGTGCTGAGTGATTACTAGAAATAAAATCTTCTGCATGGTGATCTCCAGTTTGATGTAGCCAAAACATGAATAAATTCAGAATGATACAGCAAAAAACCTGTGAGCAGTACTTAAATTTGATAAACCTTAGTACGTCTCACTGTTCAGAAGAGCAGTTCGTTGTTTCATTTTGTAGTTGTGAGCACAGGGGACTTCTCTTTGACATTTTAGTCTGTTTAGTATCCTTAGCCCACCTCTTCTTGGTTGATAGCTGAAATTTCATATAATAGAATAATAACTAATAATTACATGGAAGTGTACATTTTCAACATAATTTTACATAGGCGGTCTTATTTGCACCTTATTGTAACTTTGAGTTATGTGGTGTCCTCATTTTACACATGAAACTGGAAACATAGCCAGAAGTGGCATAGAAACCTACATCTTCTAACTCAGATTTAACTATACTTTCTCCTGTTCTGCACTGCCTCCCACCTCAGGTTACTCAGGTTTTGTGTTCATTCTTGCTGTTAGACCACTTCCCTATTTGTGTTATTATTGGTGACCTTCTGTCACAGTTAAGTATCCTCTTTTAACCCCATTCCCCTTAGCAGCCATGTACTAGTAAGGTTCTCTACCTGAGTAAATATAGTAAACTGTTTTTCTCATCTTTTTGTGATAAGAAACTGAACACTGAAGCAGAAAATTTATTTTGTTCTAATAGCTCTCAAAACATTTGAAATTATCACACCTGAAAAATCACTGAGTAACACAAGAAAGAAACTGTCCAGAAAGAACAAACCCCTTAACAAAACCCAGCCAACCAAATAGTAACCAGATTGTCTGAAATATCAGGAATACCTAATAAAAAATACACCTTCATTTAGGGGATAAGGTGATAAAAAGGAAAAGAGAAATAACATTTGAATGCCTGCTGTATACCAGCCACTGTGTTAGGCTGTGTTTTGTATATTTGATTAGTTCTTTCAACCCCTGTTGAGGTAGATGTTTTGAGTTCTGTTTTACATATGAGAAAATAAATTTCCAATTACATAGCAGATAAATGGCAGAACCAGGAATCAGAGAAGGATCTGTGGTTCTTAATCCACATGTTCTTTCCTTTAGGCCAGCATTTCTAAACATTTTCAACTTGCTTAAGAGTTCTCAAATAATTGATTTTTGCATGGTGTGTAATAAAGAAGTAATAAATACTAGGATAAAACATTTTTAATGCATATAATTAAATATTATTATAAAATGTATTTTAATTGTATCAGAATAAGATTTAGACTTGTCTCCTTTTAGCAACTGACCGTTGATTTTTCTTAAAGGCTTTTTTCTTACATAGTTTATCAGCAAATTTAATGATGTGATTAGGATACTAAATAATACATGCAGATTGAAAATTCGCTGCTAAAGAATTAAGAGGAAAAACTTCTTTCAATACCTAATGTTTTTTTTAATATTTATTTTTGACTGATTGATTATTGCTTTCTAATATTGGTTTGATGTCTGTCATCAACATAAATTAACCACAGATGTACATATGTCCCCACCCTCTTGAACTCCCTTCCACCTGCCGCCATCACCACCCCTCTAGATTATCACAGGGCCCCAGGTTGAGTTCCCCGAGTCATAACAGCAAATTCCCACTGACTGCGTGTTTACATATGTTGGTGTATGTGCCTCCATGCTGCTTTCCATTTATCTCATCCTCTCCCTCTTCTCCCCCACCCTTGTAATATCTAACATTTGAGTTCTTGTATTTCATACTTAGAATATGACAATTATAAACTCATTGATATTTTATTTTTTAATCATGAATGAGAAAAGGTAGTTTAAAAGTTAACTTTTTAATGATTTGCTATGTCATTGTAAACACTTCTATATAATGTAGCTTATAGATCTGACAGATCTCTGTGGAGCAACTTTGCAAACATTTCCTTTTTTTATGCCCTTCATTAGTTTGTATTTTAAAATTTGTTTCTTAAGATTCCTTGTTTTAGCCAGTGAGTCTATTATAAATTAAGTAATATATGTAGCTAACAATGAAAAGAAAACAATTTATGACTACCGTATTTACTAGGATGGTCAACTGAGTGTTACACCAATTGATAATGAGTGTGTGTATTTGACTTTCACTAACTGCCAGGCATTCTCATTGATTTGTCCTCTGAGTTTCTCAAACTAGTTCTAAAGGGAAAATAAAAATCCTTTTAGATCCTTTATGGTTTTCTGAAATTGAATTTGAAACCGAAACTCCTAATTATAACCTTAATTATTTAATAATCATGGAATAGAGAAATGCTGTTAATCATGCAGTCAAACATTAAAAAATGATTGGACTTGCAAATGTAAGGTAGCTAGGTAATTTGCATTTTGGGGGTTGTCATGGGTATTAATTAAGGAGAATTGATTGGAGAAGGGTGAGGGAGATGCTAAGTACAAAGCCTGAGACAGGTTTGTATTGTAAGATTGTAAACTGAGAAGGCAGTGTTACCTTGCCATACAAAGGCTAAAATTAAGATAAAACACTGAGGTTAAAAAAGTCTAGATAATAAAAAAATCTTGAGACTTGTAAAGGAAAATGATTTTCAAACATAAGCCACAGTGATGATGTATAACTGCTCAAATTATATCAAAGCCAATACCAGATTAACTGTATGGCAATTAAAAGGAACAACCAAAAAAAGACCAGAAAGATGTGGTTCTGATGGGTGCTTCAAAAAATATTATTTAAGTATCATTAACAGAGTAGTCTGTTTGGCAAAGCAGTAAAGTCTGTATATTTTTGCAGAAAGGACCTCTTATGCATGTTTTATAAACAGGTATACACATCAAAATGAAGGTCTTTGTAGTTGTTCTGGAAATGGTCCTCTCAAATTACCACTTGAATTACTTGATCTCATTCATTATAAAATAATACTTATATTCATAGCTTTTGCTTCATGGTTTTTACAGTAAAGCTGAAATATTTTCCCTGTATTTAAAAACTTGACCTTCTTTTAAATGTATTTACTTTAAGTTGCTTTTTTTGTAACCAGTTGAATCTTTGGACAACAGTCACATTAATATAAACATTTACAAAGGGGGCTGACAAACCAATCTAAAGTTTTCCTTCTACATATCAAAGAGATGAGCCTAAATATATCACCTCTTTCATTCTGATAGTGTGTATTCTTCAGCTTGACTTAATATTTGAAATATTTTTAATGGTAAATGTTTTTGTCTCCCACAGGCCAAAAACAGAGAGCTACTCAAACAGGTTGCAGCATTGTCAAAGGGTAAAAAGTTTGACAAAAGTGGAAGTATATTAACATCCCCTTGAGAAAATGCTTATTTGTTAAGTGTTTCTGCTGCAAATGTAAAATTTGAAAAAAATTCTGTGAAGCCCTTAAATTCTGTGTAGTGAAAAAATATTTTTGCACACCAAATGAATTGGCGTGTTTCCTATTCACTTTTGTAATTGATATACAGCATTTTTTAAGTTGTAAAACATTCAAATGAAACTTCAACTGGTTTGAAGTAACTTTTTAATTATTTGATATCCAGGAACTTTTTTGCCAGCAATAGTATTAAACAGTTGTAAAGGAGTGCATGACTAGTGCCCTTTATAAAATGCAACATGCAATAATAGAGTAGGTATGGTTTTCGGAAGTCAGAACAGCAGGGCTTTTTGTTGGTTTTTTGTTTTACACTATGCTAATTTCATATAAATAGTTTTCAATTCAGAAATACAAAAACTTTTGAACAAGAAAAATTGTGAACACTGGTTTTTTGGTAATTGTGTTTATACTTTTCATCAACATGAAATAGGAGAGAATCATGGTGCTTTTATTAAATGAACTTCAGAGTATATGTAAATATGTTTTTAAAAGTTACATTGTTAACATTAGTTAGTAAACTAGTATTTTCATTATTGGTATAGGAATTAATGTTTATTGTACAGTATCCAAGGTAAAATGTGTTTGTTTTGTAAAAACTACTGTAGATTTTTACTTACAAGTGCCTTTTTGCCACCTAATGTTTTTATTTATAGGAATGCTGATCTTTTGTACATACTGTTTGTTTTAAAATCATGTTTAATAAATGTTTGTATATAAATTCATATGTACAGAAGCCTATTTCAGAAGGAAAAGTTGCTAGTAAAATGTTTGAGATTGCATTAAGAACTGACAATGCATTAGACTTGAGATGACTTCGTGGTTTGTTTTTGTGTGGTATGGGAAACTGTTGGTCATTGAATTCATTGAATTATGTTAAAATAGTTCCCAAAAGATTTAATTTTAAATCGGTATGGGTAGAATAATTTTATTTTTTGTGTCATATGGCTTCATGTTCATATTTTGTGAGTTACATGTTTTATTTTCTTTTATTAAAATTAAAAAATTTTTTCTTCAATGGTCCATATATCTGCTTTCTCTATAATATGTGGTTATCTAAGTTAATATTTATGTATACCATACTTAAATTGTAAGTTTAAAGCAAATCTGGAAAAATTAAATATCTTTTAAATCATTCTGTGATTATCTTTGAATAAATTGGAATCTACTGTAAGATTCAGGCACTATTTATAAGAAAATTATATCAGAGTCTTTAAAATTGTCTATAAAAGGTTAAGGGTAGGGTGGGATAGGTTAGGAGAAATTACTGACTAATTGCATTCTGATCCAGTGGTTTTCAGCCTGTAATAGAATTGATCTCCTACTTAGTAAATGCCAATTCAGACTTTGCAGTTCATTTTTAAAGTATCAAACGTTGCCAGGTATACTGTATAGAGTAGAAAGTCTCCTCTTAGGAATTTATGGGCAAGGATAAATTTGTTTTTAGTAAATTGTTATTAAATTTATCAGTTTTGAAGATTGGTTTCTAAGAATGTCATATCCTCTTTCCTCAGAACACAGGATGATTGTTTTAATTGTTTTTAACATAATTCATGTTTCAGTAGATTGTTCCTAAGTTTCATTTTAAACTGATTTCAAATAATTTTTTATCCAGTTTGGAAACATATAATCTAGGGTAATTTTCAAGTGATAGTAAAATGTTGAATCAGTCAGACTTGGAAAAATTAAACCAGTTTGTTTTTATGAGATCTCATGCAATAAATTTCCTAAATTTAATATTCTCAACAATGATAGCTAATGCCTTCCTAACACAGATTTTAATGTTTTCAGGATTTGCTAAATTCGTAATACAGTCATTACCTTTCTTTAAAATTTATACTGTTTGTATTCTGGATTCATAGCCATTTGTCAATCCACAGTGGTCATTGTGGTTTTAAAATAAACTGTGTAATAGTTCTTACACCTTGTTGGAGCTGCTACAAAAGAAAGGTGCCCCTTACCCTTTTTTGTAGGTAAGCGATTAAAAATTGAAATCAGTCTAAATAATTAAGCTTTGTAAATTCAGAGGCTAAAACATTTTAGGGGCTTCACAGTATTTAGTCCTAATTAAATGCCTCTCTTTATTCCATGACCTGGTTTTATAACTTAATTATTTTGCAATTGTATAAATTAGTAATGAGTCCCAGTACCTGGATCTGTAGTGTATTGACCTAATGACCTAATATCCTCTCAATGTGGACCTGTAAGGAGATACTATGGTGTGCCGTATATTGTGCTTTTTTAGGCTGCTTTCAGCTATTGATTAGCATTTACCAGTGAGGGTCATTTTGGCTCCAGTTATTTATGTATTAATAGCCTGTGAATATTGCAGTCCTTTTTAGATTGTATTGGTCTAAATATGCATTCTGCAGTGAACCTGTTAAGCTGTTCACATGTATAGACTATTGAAATACTGTACCTGTACACATCTGACCATTGACATTTTGTACTTTTTTCTAAATCCAATATTTCACAATAAAAACTCATCAAAAACTTTGTATTGGTTTCTTGTTGCTGCAGTAACATCTTTCCATAGATTTAGTGGCTTAAAACAGCACAAATCAGTTCTCTTAAAGTTCTGGAGGTCAGAAGCCCCAAATCAGTCTGATGGGGGTGAAGTCAAGGTGTGAGCAGAGCTGCTTCCTTCATGAGGCTCTAGGGAGTAACTGTCTCCTTGCCTCTTCCAGCTTCTGGAATGCATTCCTTATATTCTGTGGTTCTTTGCCACTTGCTCCATCTTCACACTCAAATTATAGCATCTTTAAGTCTCTGTCTCTGTGGTCATAGATCTGTTGGTCATAGTGTCTCCTCCTGCTTCTTAGGACCTTACAAGGATGAGGACGTTGTCGGGAGCTCATGGATGATCAGGACAGTCTCCCTGTCTCAAGTCTTTAACTACATCCATAACTCCCTTTTATCATGTAAGGGAACATAGTTGTTTATATGTTCTAGGGTTTAGGACTTGGACTACTCGAGGCAACATTATTGAGGCTGCCATAAACTTCCACAGTTTTCTCAGTACAAGGCTCTAAATAGATGTGAGAGCATTGATGCAGGCCAAATGTAATTTTCCTACCTGTTAAGACTGCTTTTGTGAAATACTTTTCTGAAAAAATTCTATTTTTGTTGTGCTATTTCAAAGCAACAATAGATGCATTAAGCTATTATGTAATTAAGCCTTTGCAAGTGCTGGAACTTGACTAGAACCATGCTAGGTGATAGAATGAGAGTTATGATAGAATAAGAGTTTAAGATTATGACTTCTTAATTTATAGCCTGTGTGTGTGTGTGTGTGTGAGTCGCTCAGTCGTGTCCGACTGCGACCCTATGGGCTGTAGCCCCCCAGGCTCCTTTGTCTGATTCTCCAGTCAAGAATACTGAAGTGGGTAACCATTCACTTCTCCAGAATTTATAGCCTAGTTGGGGAGATAATATACATGAAAAAATACCTAGAACTTCAGTATTAAAAAAGGCAATAGAAGCTAACAGCTTTCAGCACGAGCATTCCCAGAACCGTGGGCAAGGTTAGTCTATATCATTGTTTTCTTGATCCTGAGCATGTGTCAGTCAGGGATGGGGTGGTGGGGCTCAGCCCGATTCTTGAGTCCATACCTCTGGGATGGGGCCCCAGACAGACATTTCAGACTCAGGTGAGCCTGATTCCTCTGATGCAGAGCCCACACCTTAAGAATGAGCAGCTTTTTAAAAAAGCATGAGAAGGTTTCAGGGATATTGAGTGGAAGCCATGTTGAGAATTGGAGAATAAATTTGGAAAAGGTTTTGGACATGCATTTTAAAAGCAGTTTGGGTAGAATCTCCATAGAAGGAAGAGATATGAGACCAGAATCATTTTTTTCCAACTGCTTTATTATATAGCCAAAGAAACGGAGCAGGCAAGGGCAAATGACTTAAGTATTGACTTTTATTAATGTCCTGACATTTTCTAAAAAGCATTTGAGGTCGCTTGGTTTAAGTGATTTGTAACTAGCCAGTTTGCAACAGTTAAAAATCAGTTTTAGGGAGAAATGTGTAGTCATATCAGAGTTAAGTTGAGGATAGGGAGGAAAGTCAATTGGATGCAACAAGCTTATGGGCAGAGGAAATCTCCATTCTCAGCAATGACTTGACATATAAAGCACAGACTGTTTTTAACTGACAAGGAAATGGTAGATGATTCAAGCCCAGTGTTTCTTCTCTCATGTTTAATGTAATAGGGTTGTATTTGTAATATGTAGTGCTAGTTACCACTTTTCAAGAAACACACAGTATGAAAACGATTTTGACTAAAATGATTGACTTGTTTCCAAAATAGAGACGAGACCCACAACCCTATCGAAAACGAGGCTAGAGAAATGAATAGTTCATAGGAGAAATGCACAGGGTTCTTAACCTTGTGAAAAGATACTCAACCTCACTTATAGTAGGAAAAATGAAAAAAGTACATGGAGGGACTTCCTTGGTGGCCAATGGCTAAGACTCCATGTTCCCAGTGCAGGGGGCCCGGGTTTGATAGCTGGTTAGAAGTTTATGGAGTCACCATTTCTTACCTATAGGTTTGTCTGTGTGTGTGTGTTCAGTCCCTCAGTCATATCTGATTTTAGCGACCCCATGGACTGTAGCCCACCAGACTCCTTTGTCCATGGGATTCTCCAGGCAAGAATACTGGAGTAGGTTGCCATTTCCTTCTGCAAGGGATCTTCTCCACCCAGGGATCAAACCTGCATCTTTTGTGTCTCCTGCATCTCTTGCATCTCCTGCATTGGCAGGCAGCTGCTTTGCCATTTTGCCTCCTGGGAATAGGTTTGCAATATTCCAAATTAACAAAATATTTGTTGAAAAAGTTTTGGGGAAGTACTCTCCTGCATTCCTATTTGTCATTGTAAAACAGTCACTATGGAAGTATATTTCAATAACTATCAAAATTACATTTGCAATTGTGCTTTGACTTGGCGATCCAATTTCTAAAAATCTGTCTCAAACACATATATGTTTTTGAATATATAATATATAATTATATATATATGTTTAAGAGATTGCTTAAAAACTATAGTATGTCCATGTAATGAACATACTATATACATAATATATATACATATATATATGATGTAGCTATAAAAATAGCTAAATCTCTAGAAACAATTTCTCTCAATTGTTAATTGAGAGAAGCAAACTAGAGGAAAGTATGTTAAAAGCAGGTTACTATTTAAGAAGTATAGGGCTCTACACATGCGCACACACACACTCTTATACACATACAAATATCTGCTTATATGTTTCTAAAACCAAAGGTTTAACCATGATTTTTAAAAAATGGTTACCAATAAGGGACGGGTGTAGGAATAGGCTGGAAGGGACAATACAATGTTGGAAGCTGGAATTCTTTGATTATACCATGTTTTGTTGATTTGACTTTGGAGTCATTTAAGTATTTTTACAAAGTTATAAAACAAAACATAAATGAAACAAATGTACCCAAATGTATAGCCAGTTGCTGCCAGCAGATAACTATAATAATTGCCATAAATGCAGTACTTTGTACCTCCCTAGTAGGCGTATCCTAAAGTAAAAAAAGAACTCCAGAATCATCTTAGGCTCTTGACAGTCCTATTGTTGGTGACAGCGTCAGCATTCTGAGATTATTGTGTGGGATTAAAACATTGTGGAATAAGTCAAGAGAATAATTATGTGATTCTCTAATTCCGTTATTCTTCATTGTTTAGGACTAGGATTCCTGGCTAAAGAGAAAGGAAATATAAATGGAAGTTTAATGTAATCCTGTTTTTAATTAGAACTATCAGCATAAACTCAAGTTACTTTAAGAAGAAATAGATGTATTCAGTAGGGAAAGTGTAAAATGAGCCTACAAATCTTGTCAGGTCAGATAGCAAGGAAACTATCAAGGACAATTTAGTGGACTCTCAAAAGACTCATGAGCCAGGCAGAAGATAGCACAATTTGAACATTGATATAGGAAATAATATCTGTAAGAGGGTGGAAACAGAGTATGTTTAAAACACAAAAATCCAAATGAGACTAAATGAAGAGACAAACACACCATACAATAACTGAAGCACCAATTGCTCACCATTGGAGGATGCTAGCAAACTAGCTCATCATTTTGAAAAGTTGTAGATAAACAGTAATTCAGTATTTCCTACAGTTCCCATACAAACTCCAATACCTCTGGGTATGCAAACAGTAAATGAGGGACCCTTTTTCTTAAAAAAAACAAACAAAAAAAAAAAAAAAAAACAAGTTCCACTTAATGAATGAAAAGGGAATGATGGAATTGCAATATCATTTTGCACCTTCCAAAGAATTAGTGAAGATAATAAACATTGTTCATGCTATTGATGAGCTGCTTAAAATACACAGAGATGCTTTCTTTGCATCACATGCTTTCTGAGGGAGGCGCATACTACTGCCCATAGAGTTATTTTGTCAAAAAGAATCAAACTTAAATCTGATCGAGCATCTAAGAGAACAACATATATTGTTGAATGACACCAAAGGGATGGTACTGGCACAATTATTTCTTCAGTAACTTTTAAGGAGAAAAAACTGACGGGGGGAAGTTGAAGGGGAAACATACAAGGTGAGAGCCACCAAGAGGGCATCAACCAATCACAATGGGTGGACCTGATCTTTAGTTCTTAAAGAAACAAAAAAAGAAAAAAGTTTCTAACATTTATGACACAATTGGAAATTTGAATACTGACTGGTTATTTAATAACAGGAATTATGTTTACTTGTTAGACTTTATTGCAGCTATGTTTAAGATACCTACTAAAATACAGTGAAATAACATGTTTGGTATTTGATTCAGAACAATAGAGGGAGGGAGATGGATGGCAATATAAATGAAACAGGATTGACTGTATTTGGTAATTATCAGAAATGAGCAATTGGTGTATGGCAATTTATTATACTCTTCAGTTCAATTTTAGTAGGTTATTTTTATATAATAAAAAATACCACCATGACTACCACCACTATCAAATCTGCTGAATTATGGCTTACCTTAAACAATACACCTTTATTGAAAAAATCAGGGACAATACCAAAAAAAAGGGTTCAGTTCAGTTCAGTCGCTCAGTCATGTCCAACTCTTTGTGACCCCATGAATTGTAGCACGCCAGGCCTCCCTGTCCATCACCAGCTCCCGGAATTCACCCGAACTCGTCCATCGAGTCGGTGATGCCATCCAGCCATCTCATCCTCTGCCGTCCCCTTCTCCTGCCCCCAATCCCTCCCAGCATCAGAGTCTTTTCCAATGCGTCAACTCTTTGTATGAGGTGGTCAAAGTATTGGAGTTTCAGCTTTAGCATCAGTCCTTCCAATGAGCACCCAGGACTGATCTCCTTTAGAATGGACTGGTTGGATCTCCTTGCGGTCCAAAGGACTCTCAAGAGTCTTCTCCAACATCACAGTTCAAAAGCATCAATTCTTCAGTGCTCAGCTTTCTTCACAGTCCAACTCTCACATCTATACATGACCACTGGAAAAACCATAGCCTTGACTAGACGGACCTTTGTTGGCAAAGTAATGTCTCTGCTTTTCAGTATGCTATCTAGGTTGGTCATAACTTTCCTTCCAAGGAGTAAGCGTCTTTTAATTTCATGGCTGCAATCACCATCTGCAGTGATTTTGGAGCCCCCCAAAATAAAGTCTGACACTGCTTCCACTGTTTCCCCATCTATTTCCCATGAAGTGATGGGACCAGATGCCATGATCTTTGTTTTCTGAATGTTGAGCTTTAAGCCAAACTTTTCACTTTCCTCTTTCACTTTCATCAAGAGGTTCCTCTTCACTCTCTGCCATAAGGGTGGTGTCATCTGCATATCTGAGGTTATTGATATTTCTCCCGGCAATCTTGATTCCAGCTTGTGTTTCTTCCAGCCCAGCATGTCTCATGATGTACTCCGCATATAAGTTAAATAAGCAGGGTGACAATATACAGCCTTGATGTACTCCTTTTCCTATTTGGAACCAGTCTGTTCTGTGTCCAGTTCTACTGTTGCTTCCTGACCTGCATATACGTTTCTCAAGAGGCTGGTCAGGTGGTCTGGTATTCCCATCTCTTTCAGAATTTTCCACAGTTTCTTGTGATCCACACAGTCAAAGGCTTTGGCATAGTCAATAAAGCAGAAATAGATGTTTTTCTGGAACTCTCTTGCTTTTTCCATGATCCAGCGGATGTTGGCAATTTGATCTCTGGTTCCTCTGCCTTTTCTAAAAAAACCGACTTGAACATCTGGAAATTAGATATAAGGAAAAAAAACCACCCACATTTCCACCGCTGGGACATTCATGTTTCTGTTGCACACATATTCTTCTAGCATTATCTGTAAGGGCTATGATCATGTTACAGTATAATTTTAATTTCTTATTTTCATTCTTCCTTTCTCCCCTTACCTTCATCACAAAAGCAATTCCTACATTATAAAACCATTTGTAGTCATTTCATAGGCGTATATGTATGGCAGTAGAGCCCACTATTTTTGGAATCAAATCTGGTTTCAAAGCCAACTCTGCCATTTATTAACTAGATATCTTGGGAGTATATTTATTACTATCCCTGAGTCTCGGTTTCCTCATCTGTATCACTAAGAATTTATAGCATTGTTACATTTAAATAAGATAAAGTATTAATATACAAAGCCCTTTACATATTCTCTGGCACATAGTAGACATATCACATGATTAGGCAAATTTTTACTTAATCAACTAAAACTTTAAAAAGATAACATGAAGACTAACTGTGCCTTTTCAGTTTTCAAGCACATCTTTTGATGAGTCAGATGACAACAGACGACTGGGATTGATTCATGACTTTATAGTTTTTAACCATAGAACTAATTTTCTTTTATCAAGTAAAATCTTACCAGGAGTCCCATTATGTAAAACAAATAAAAGCTGAGACACTTTGGTGCAGTCAAGGCAAGAATGATATCCCTTTCATTGTAGGATTCACTGTAGCGCATGTATCTATTCTTTTTCAAATTCTTTTCCTTATTAGGTTGTTACCTAATACTGAGCAGAGTTCCCTGTACTACAAGGTAGGTCCTTGTTGGTTATCCATTTTAAATATGGCAGTGTGTACATTTCAATCCCCAACTACCTAACTAAAGATAAACAAGCAAGGGTGATGTTCTGGAAGTCATGTGTCTTTGTATGTAGATGTTTTTCTTTAAAAAATCTTAGTAGCTAAGTATCTTAGTAGCTCCCTTCTTAATGTTATCATTAGTGAATACCTGTAATTTATCATACTTTCTGCAATAACTTAATTATCTGGTTGTTTCTTCTAGGTTGTGAGCTCCTGAGAATGAAGATCTATCTTGCATCTTTGTAACAACTGGCACAGTGCCTGGCATCTAGTACATAAAAGATGTTTATAATTTAATAGGAAATTCACTCCTCTGAAAGGAAAATACCTGCACAATAAGATGACAGTCATGGAGAGTCTCAATTAATTCAAAATTAGCAATAACTCAGACATAATGCTAGTTACTAAGATCTTTAGATTATGTGGCATTATCAAGGACTCTTAGCTACCAACATGTACTAACTCAGTTTTTACTTAATCAACTAAAACTTTTTAAAGATAACATGAAGACTGTGCTTTTCAGTTTTCAAGCACATCTTTTGATGAATCAGATGACAACAGACTACTGGGATTGATTCATGACTTCACAGTTTTTTACCATAGAACTAATTTTCTTTTATCAAGTGAAATCTTATCAGGAGTCCCAATGTGTGAAACAAATAAAAGCTGAGACACTTTGGTGCAGTCAAGGCAAGAATGATATCCCTTTCATTGTAGGATTCACTACAGCACATGTTGGTGGCTAAGAGTCCTTGATAATGCCACATAATCTAAAGATCTTAGTGACTAGAATAATGTCTGAGTTATTGCTAATTTCGAATTAATTGAGAATCTCAATGACTGTCATCTTATTGTACAGGTAATTTTGTTTCAGAGGAGTGAATTTCTTATTAAATTATAAACATCTTTTATGTACTAGATGCCAGGCACTGTGCCATTTGCTACAAAGATGCAAGATAGATCTTCATTCTCAGGAGCTCATAATCTAGAAACAACCAGGTAATTAAGTTATTGCAGAAAGTATGATAAATTATAAATATTCACTAAAGATAACATTAAGAAAGGGGCTACTAAGATAAAACCATTTTTTAAAAAGAAAAAAATCTGCATACAGACACATGACTTCCAGAACATCACCCTTTTTCATAAATATATATAATTTTTTTTATTTCTTAAGTTCATTAAACATTATCTATAATATTATCTGTAAGGTACTGACTCCCAAACTTACAGCAACAGTCTGGACCTCGCTCCTGATTTCTAGACTGTCTAATAATATCATCTCCGTTTGGGTGTCTACAACGCCTCTCAAAGCTAACATCCACAGTTGTGTGCTCCTGATCTGGGTCCTCAAGTCCAAACAGCTCCAGAGCCAGGTCTTCCTGCTGTTTTCCCACCTCAGTTAATGGCAACGTAATTCTAGTTGTTCAGGCCAAAATCTTGGGGGTCAGCCTTGATTCTTTCTCTCTCTCACTTCATATCTGTCCTTCAAAATTTCCGTCAGCTGTAACTTCAGAATAAATCCAGAATCTGACCGCTTTTTACCATCTCCATGCCTAGCTGTTGCCTGCCTCAACAGAGAAGCAGAGAGTGATCTTATTAAATGATATCATATCATATCATGTCATCCCTCTACTCCTACTCCAGTGGTTCTCAACTGGGGGTTATTTGTAGTGTTAGCAATGTGTGTGTGTGTGTGTGTGTGTGTGTGTGTGTGTAGTACTACTACTACTACTAACATCGGCTTGATAGAGGCCAGGGATCTGCTGAACATCCTACAGTGCCCAGAACAGACAAAGAATTGTCAAGCTCAAAATGTCCATAGTGCCAAGATTGAGAGACCCCGTCCCATTCCAAACCCTAAAATGGCTTTTCATCTCAACCCTTACAAAGACCTAAAAAGCCTTGACATTAACATAAAGCTTTCTACAATCCTACAGCACTTATGGCCCACCAAATGAAGCAGCTGTTCCCTTTTAATTTTTAATTCTGTGATTTAAACATTAAATAGAAATGAAATTTATGTAAAGGTTTTATGGATTTTAAATTCCTACTTATGTCCACCAGGGGGTGCGCTTCACTGCTAAATAATACTACACAATTTTGCTGTGCAGAGGAGTCACCCTGGTAAGAGCAAGCATCCTCATAGCTGCTCTTTGTAAAAACAAGTTTTGGCATGTATGAGCACACCCTTGTGGCTCTGTCAGTAAAGAACCCACTTGCAATGCAGGCAGGAGGCCTGGGTTTGATCCCTGGGTCCGGAAGATCTCCTGGAGAGGGAAATGTCAACCCTCTCCAGTATTCTTGCCTGGGAAATCTCATGGACAGAGGAGACTGGCAGGCTTCAGTCCACCCGATCGCAGAGTCAGACTTGTTTTAAGTCGGATAACCCATTTGCAGAAACAATCGGTTTTGTACAAGTCCCACAACTTTTCCATTCACTTAGCCGATTAGCTCACAAGAAATGAGTTTTAAAATGTTTGTCTTTGGATCAGTTATTTTTGAACTCAGAAACACTATTTTAAAAAGAGTTACTCTAAAGATTTGTCTTGATGTTTTGTGTATATGTCTTTCTCTAAAGCCAGTCCTGCTAAAGCACTAGGGTCATCTCTTTGGGCCTTCCTCCTCCACCTGGGAGGGACTCCTTAGAGACAAGACACTTACTTCGGGGCGACCTAATGGATCAGGGAGTCAGCAGTCCTAAGTCAGAAGTCCTGCATCTCCAGCTAAGCTGTGTCTCCAGAGAGGCGTGACACGGCCACTACGTCACTGAGCAGGTTCGTCAGCATAGCCTGAAGTCCTGGGTCGTGTCACATGGCCTGTGTAGCCATCAGCAGTGGCTTGCAACCTGGCAGATCTCAGGGCTGGAGTGCTGTCCTTTGAGTCAGGCTATGAATGTGTTGGACGGCTGCTAGATGACATTTCTTTGTAGAGTTTTTCTCATTTTTGCACATCTCATGTGACATGGATTTTTCTTTGAGACGGTTGTTAGGCCTCCCTTAATCATTAGTAATGATCTGCCAAGATATCGGGAACTCATATAGACTGGGCCATTCAGCTTCTATTTTTTTAAACTATTATTTTTGTTTTGTTTTGTTTTTTCCTGGCCATATGGTGAGGCATGTGGGATCTTAGTTTCCTATGTCCCCTGCTGTAGAAGTGTGAAGTCTTAACCACTGCATCGCCAGGAACATCCCTTCAGCTTCTCTTGAAGGCCCCTCTTTTTAATAATCTTAATAGTCAGTGCAGCCAGAAAATTGTTTCTCTTGCCCAGAGAACAACTAACCAAGTGCTAATTATTATCTCCACGATGGGGCTTGTGAATTTTCTTAGTGGGATAAATCTCCAACTTATTTTTTTGAGGCTCTAGGCCAAATATATTACATGCATGAGTATTCTGAATAATAAATCTGGTGTGGCATGTTATTTCAGGGTACAGTTTTAGAGATGCCCTGAAAAGTAATGAGTGAAGCTGGAAGGCATGATGGAGCAGAACAGGTGTGAGGAGGTAATATGAGAGCCTAGAGTGTAGCTGGAAGGAAAGGGGAGCATTAGGAAAAGCACGGTTCAAGCAGAAATCAATAAACACCATAGTCCAGCCTAATAACTGCATCCAACTTGTGTTTATATGAAAATGACTTTATACAAGTCTCACTGAGTCTGGGGTGATGGCATAACCACCCTACAGCTGGGTGCCTTTATAGTCAAACTAAAAGCCAAAACTAACAATTGGTTTAAAGAGAATGTATGTGCTGGTGCTGAGACGCTTGTCACTTCCGACTCTTAGCGACCCCATGGACTGTAGCCCTCCAAGCTCCTCCGTCCATGGGATTTTACAGGCAAGAAGACTGGAGTGGGTTGCCATTTCCTCCTCCAGGGATCTTCCCAGCCCAGGGATTGAACACATGTCTCTTAGGTCTCCTGCATTGGCAGGCGGGTTCTTTGCCACTGAGCCACCTGGGAAACCTATATATACATATATACATACATATGTGTGTATGTGTGTGTGTGTGTATATATATATATAATATAATGAAAAATAGAAAGTAGATCTATTTGAATCTGCATTCTCATTACTTTACATCACTTTCAAATTAAGTTCTTTTCTACTATACCTTTTATTAATGCAAGTTGAAGGTTTAAAAATGGCTGCAGGGATTCAGAAACTTCCTTTAAAACCCATTCCCAAGCACCTCTCAACAGGAATGAAAGGCTTTTTGTCTAATGTTTTCCTTACACCACCTTGTGATTTCCTCAACACAGCAGCACTAGGCAAACAGAAGTCACAGTGCTGGCTTCTGATGTCACTGCCTGCCTGCTCCTGTGGTTACCAAGATGGACCCTGATTCTGGATCATCTGTGTCAGTGGAGTGGCCTGGCTCCAGGCTGTGAATATCTGTGTAGCTGTACAAACCAGAAGGAGAAAAGGGCATTTGTTAGTATTTAGTCTCTCCTTTGGGTTAATCAATTTGAGGATGTTGTGATATAAATATTTTTGAATTATAAAGCACTCCACATTCTCTGTGATTTCTCAGCAATCCCCAACCTTTTTGGCACCAGGGACCAGTTTCGTAGAGGATGATTTTTCTCATGGATTGGGGTGGGGGGTGGTATGGGTTGGGTGTACTTTATTTCTATTATGATTATATTAATATCAGCTCCACTTCAGATCATCAGGCATTAGATCCTGGAAGTTGGGGACCTTTACTCTAAACAACTGTTCCTAATCCACTTGTGGCAAGGTACTTAATATTGAAGGAAGAAAATCTTTCAAAAGCATTTGAAAGGAAGTGCAAAACAAACATTTGAATTAGAAATCAGGCTATGAATTTGGCAAGTGCAAACATCATTTGTATTAGGATATGGGATTAAAAGTCATGTTTGAGATGCCAAGATACAATAGCTAGTAGATTCCAAAGTGAGATGAGCCACCCTTGGGGACGTGGAAAAGGAGGTAACTGAAAACTCAAGACACAAATCTTTATTTTTTTTCTAAATTGAAGTATAGTTGATTTACAATGTTCTGTTAATTTATGCTGTACAGCAAACTGATTCAGTTATATACATACACATTCTTTTTCATATTCATTCCATCATGGATTGTCACAGGATATTGCATATAGTTGCCTGTGCTATGCAATAGGACCTATTGTTTATCTTTTGTACAGGTAATACTGTGCATCAGCTAATCCCAAACTCCCAATCCATCCCTCTCTCACCTTCTGCCCCGTTGGCAATCACAAGTCTGTTCCCTATACAGGACGCAAATTTTAAACCTTTCCCTACACTGAGGGTCTAAAAGGTTGAGAGTTGTACCTAGGAAAAGATTTGTTTGGACAGAGCAAAGCTGTAAACCGTTCTCTCCACTCAAGGAGGTAGTTGGGGTGTGAACCCCTTGAAAAGAGTGGATCTTCAGTGAATTTACTTGAAGAGCTTGATTTGTTCCCTGCCCCTGGGGAGATACAGCTTCTCCCTAGGAAATTAAATCTGAGAGAGTTGACTGGCTTGGCTAGTTTTTCTGATGGTACCAACTAAGAACATGGTCCTGCCTTGAGATTGGTTTCCGTTCTCAGAGATTGTTGCGTCATGTCCTTGGGTAGTGTTTCCAGTTGTGGGAATGTGACTTAGGACCAACTAGGAGCTGGTCTGAATCTTGTCCGAGAGGACCGCTTTGGATGAGTAGGAGATGAGCAAAGAGGGGATCCCAGCGAAGGGTCTTCAGTGAAGAGACAGAAGACAAACCTGAATGTTAAGGCGTCCAGTAAGCCTCAGGAAACTCTCTTGTTCGTGTTGTGGGAAGTACAGCATGACGATGCCCATGGCCTGGCTAGAGATGGCAGAAGCGCTCAGGAGAGCACCAAGTCCTGGCACAAGAGAAGACGCCAGTTGTAACACTTGCCAAATTCAAAGAGCAAAGCCATCTCGGAAAAATATCAGTCCAGTCCAGTTCAGTTCAGTCACTCAGTTGTGTCCGACTCTTTGTGACCTCATGAACTGCAATACTCCAGGCCTCCCTGTCCATCACCAACTCCCGGAGTCCACCCAAACCCATGTCCATCGAGTTGGTGATGCCATCCAACCATCTCATCCTCTGTCGTCCCCTTCTCCTCCTGCCCTCAATCTTTCCCAGCATCAGGGTCTTTTCAAATGAGCTAGCTCTTCACATCAGGTGGTGAAAATATTGGAGTTTCAGCTTCAACATCAGTCCTTCCATTGTCGTTAAACACTCCCACTCTGTTCACTGCTCTTCATCTCCCTGCTTTGGTGCCGCTGGGTCAGGGACACTGGCAAGCTGGCAGAAGAGGACCAAAGGGAAGTGAGGGAAGAGAAGGCTGGGACCTCTCTCCCCACCGCAGTGGCTAGTCCACAGCGGTCCTCAGCTGGAGAGGAGAATGCGTCTCAACATTACAGTTTTATTATTATTATTATTATTTTATTTTAAAGACTTTTTTGTCTTGTAAAGCCTTTGTTGAATTTGTTACAATACTGCTTCTGTTTCGTGTTTTGGTTTTTTGGCCATGAGGCCTGTGGGACCTTAACTCTTTGACAAAAGATTGAACCCACACCCCCTTCATTGAAAGGCAAAATCTCAACCATTGGATCATCAAGGAAGTCTCTTAATGTTACAATCTTTGTTTTAATCAACACGTGAAGTGATAGTCACTCAGTCGTGTCTGCCTCTCTGACCCCATGAACTGTAGCCCACCAGGCTCCTCTGTTCATGAACTTCTTCTGGCAAGAATACTGGAGTGGGTTGCATTTCCTTTTCCAGAGGATATTCCCAACCCAGGAATCAAACCCAGGTCTCTTGCATTGCAGGCAGATTCATTACCTGTGAGCCATTAGAGAAGCCCCAGTGAGAATCTTAAAGCAGTGGATTCCGAGAGATTCAGTGATCCAGCCACTGCTTAGGGTCCCCAACAATCCACCTGAGCTCCTGGGAGCTCATGAAGGACATGCTCCCAGTGAACAAGAATTTAGAGAAGGAAGATTAGCCAGAACAAATAACACTGCACAAGGAAGTAGGGCTGCTGATGGGGAGAGAGGAACATTCGAACAGAAGGATCATAAAATACACTTGAAGAACAGCCAGCATGTGGAGAGGGAAGAGACTTTCTTGACCCCAAAAAGATGATTTCCTAACCAAACATTTGCTGATTGGGACTAGTGGGTCTGGAAGAATTATAGCAAGAAATAAATCCAAAATGCAAAGTCGAAATGATGAGAAAATATATTTTTTTCCTAGGATATATTTAGGAGTCCTGACATGAAAAGTAGTAGTAGCAGTAATTTTAAAAGAAGTCCTAGAAGAAAAAAATCAATAAGAAACAGGAGGAGAGAATTTATTATATTATAGTAGAAAATGTCTCAGAATTATGAAAGAATTGAGTCTGCATATTGAAAGGAATCAATGAGTTTCTGGTAGTATTGTTTTTTTTTTTTTTTTAAAGACCTGTCTTGGTAATTCTAAGGGTGGGGAGAAAAATCTCAAACTTCCAGACAAAAAGACTTTCCAGGAAGAAAAAAAAAAAAGATTTCCTACACGGGATGAAGAATCAGCCTTCTTATCCATAATGGTAAAAGCAACAGCAAACTAACATCCCAAAAAACTACTTAAAAAAAAAAAAAAGCCTGCAATCTAGGAACCCTACACTAACCAATGATCATTCTCCTGTCAAGATGAAATTGTGGTCGTGCTAGTAATCAGAGACTCTAGCATCTATCTTCTCCATATGAAGAAATGATTCTAGAAATGACACCAAACAAAGGAATGGAAAAACACAATCAGTATGGAAACGTCAAGGGGAGGAAACAGTGGTGAGAAACCAGGCTTGCAAGATGTATTTATTTTAAATCTAATAGATAATATTAGCCTGGGAGGTTTTAATATGTTTAATATGAAAATGAAAACGTTAGTTTCTCACTTGTAGCCAACTCTTAGTGACCTCACGGACTGTACAGGCTCCCTTCCATGGGATTCTCCAGGCAAGAATACTGGAGTGGGTTGCCATTGCCTGCTCCAAGGGATCTTCCGGACCCAGGGATCAAACCAGAGTCTCCTACATGGTAGGCAGATTCTTTACCATCTGAGCCATTAGGGAAGCCCATTTTAATAATAGGAAGTGATAAATATTTGTCTCTTGAAAAGACAAACCAAAGATTTTAATGATCTCAACAAAATCTAAAAGTTGGAGATAGGAAGAAGGACTAAATATTCCATTCCTGAAGTTTCATGGTGAGGAAGGCAGGCTGTCAAGGACAGGAAGTGAAAGGGGAATGAGTATATTTTAAAACTTGGTATCATTAGGATCAGGAGAAAATGGAAAAAATAGAACACCTAGGGTAGAGGAGAAACCAATGGTATCTCTTCTTCAAATAAAAGAGAAAAGCCTGAGCATGATTGAGAGCACAGGAAAGGGACTGCAGCCATCAATGAAATGAAGTGGGGGTGAAACCTGCAAAATAACAGGGGAAAAACTGGACTGAAAGCAGCTTGATCACACCAGCAAAAATAATGAAAAGGCAAAAGGGAAACCTTATTCAAAACATAACCACAGGAAGGTAGAAATGACCGAAATGTGAAATGGTTCAAAGAAGAGGAAGTCACAAAGAAAAGAAATGTGCCATAAGAATCCAGTATGAATATATCACATTTATTCACTTATTCATATGCAAAAAATTATGTGGGTATGTACTTGTAAATTTTTTTAACTACTTATCAAGATTTTTTTTTATTTTTAGAAGAAGATCCTTTTGCTTTATGTAAATAGAGATAATAGTGTAATCAAAATACTAATAATAAAGATAAGGGTTTGGAAGATCCCCTGGAGATGGAAATGGCAACCCACTCCAGTATTCTTGCCTAGAAAATCACATACAGAGGAGCCTGGTGGGCTACAGTCCAAAAGACCACAAAGAGTTGGACACAATTGAACATGAGGAGCCTGGTGGGCTACAGTCCAAAAAGCCACCAAGAGTTGGACACAATTGAACATGAGCATATATACAAAGTAAATGTGGAATAACAACTCATGTGCAGTGAACTGCAAGGAAAAATGTAATTTGGAAAAGTAGTCCCTCCAGATCACTAAAGTTTAACTAAGTCAAAACATTTAAACTAGATTTTGATGATGCTCCTCTTCCCTCCCCACCACCACGGCCAATATTTTTATATATAACACTTGCTGACATTCTTTGATGGTGATTGCTGGAAAGAATTTAACTTTCCCTTAACTCAAAGATAAGACACATCACATGTGACTTAGCCCATTGTTGCTTACCAAAGCAATAAGATGTGGTCTTTAAGAACCAAGGCTTTAAATATTTACAATAGCCAAGATATGAGAACAACTTAAATATCCATATGCAGATGAATGGGTGAAGAAACTGTGGTATATACACAAAGGAATATTACTCAGCCATCAAAAAGGATGAAACAGAGCCATCTGCAGTAACACGGTTGGACCTAGAGATTATCGTACTAAGCAAAGTGAGTCAGAAAGAGAATGACAAATTCCATATGATATAACTTATGTGTGGAAGCTAAAATATGATACAATTCAATATATCTATGAAATGAAAACAGACTCAAAGATATAGAGAAGAGACTTGTGGTTGCCAAGGGGGAGAGGGTGTAGGGGAGGGAAGGATTGGGAGTTTGGGATTAGTGGAGGTAAACTAATACATGTATAGGATGGATAAACAACAGATCATACTGTGTAGCATGAAGAACTATATTTAATATTCCATGACAAACCTTAATGGAAAAGACTGTGAGAAAATATGTATATATATCCGAGTTACTTCACTGTACAGAGGAAATTTGCACAAAATTGTAAGTCAGCTATTAATACTTACTAATAAAAAAGATCCAAGACTTTAGACTCAGGCACTCATTCAAATTCAGACTCTGTTATTATCTGACTATGCAATGCTGGGTGAGTTACTTCGCCTCTCTGAGCCTCAGTTTTGTCATTAAAATGAAGGTCAGTCACATTTGTTGGCAGGTTTGTATAAAGCATCTAAGATGCTGATCCCATTAAATGCTCGATAAATGGGCTATGATTATTCCTTATGAAGGTAGATGGAGGAGTGAATAAGATAGGACACTGGAACTTGCTCACTTGGAAAATCCTTGATAGCCACTTTCTTGTTAATTATTTGTCTCTTCTGAATAAAGAAGAGTGATATCTCTGTCACTGCATAACTTCCAGAGCTGAGTTTCTAGTAAACCAAAGTCCATTGTGATGTTTTGAAAGAAATGTGAAATGGGGAGTCTTTGAGAAGATAACTTTTTCTTGTTTTCATCTTACTTTGCTCAGTTTTAAATGCAGTAATACTGCTGTAACTATCAGTGCCTGGGGCTGTGAGGATCAAGTAAGATTGTGATTATGAAAATTCCTATACATTTCATAAGCTGCCATAAATGTTCTTGTTCTTTAAATTTTATTTTTTTGACTGTGCTGGGTCTTCGCTGCTGCATGGGCTTCGTCTAGTGGTGGAAAGTGGGGCCACTCTCCAGTGCAGGGCGCCGGCTTCTCACTGTGGTGGTTTCTCTTGTGGAGCAGGGCATCCCGGGTGGCACCGGTGGTAAAGAACCCACTAGCCAATGCAGGTTAGATGTAAGAGACACCGGTTCTATCCTTGAGTTGGGAAGATCCCCTGGGGAAGAGAACGGCAATCCACTCCAATATTCTAGCCTGGAGAATCCCATGGACAGAGGAACCTGGAGGGCTACAGTCCATGGGATCGCACAGAGTCAGACACAGCTGAAGCAGCTTAGCATGGTACAGGCTCTGGAGTGTGGGTTTCAGTAGTTGCTGCACGTGGCCTCAATAGTTGCCATTCGCAGGCTGCAGGGCACAGGCTCAATAGTTGTGGCCCGTGGGCTTAGTTGCATTTCGGCATGTGGA
Organism: Capricornis sumatraensis; assembly: GCF_032405125.1. Taxonomy (NCBI): domain Eukaryota; kingdom Metazoa; phylum Chordata; class Mammalia; order Artiodactyla; family Bovidae; genus Capricornis; species Capricornis sumatraensis. The sequence continues at coordinate 16,484,825 of NC_091084.1, forward strand.
ATCTTCCCAGACCAGGGATTGAACCCATGTCTCCTGCCCTGGCAGATGGGTTCTTTACCACTGAGCCACCAGGGAAGCCCAAATGTTATTGTTATTAAAGACCAAGTAATACATGCTCCCTTGGCAGCTGAGCTAAACCCATCAGAGTACCTTGAACATGACACACTCTGAATTCTGCTGTGTTCTATGGACTGCCACAAGTAACAAGTCAGATGCCCTTTCAGTGAATGTTCCCCTGGACCACAAGTTCTCAGTGAGCTCCAGAGACAGCTGTTTTCTTTGACTGCCAGCATTTGCCACTCTGACTCTTCTTTAGACTTTCTCCCTCCTGTCTTTCTCCCTAGTAATTTTTATTTTGTTATTTTTGCATGTTTACTGTGGCTTTGTTTTAATTTTGCTGCGCTAGTGAGTTGCCTGACTTTCCTGGCCAACAGAGACCGAAGAAAGTGCTTCTTGCAATTTTAGTATCCTAACCAGCCAGCCAACAGGTCCAATTCGATAAATGGGACCTCGAGCCAAGATAATCAGGAATATGAATGAAAGTCGCAGTAAGGATGATCCAGTATGTACCAAATTATTTTGTTGAGGCCAGGAACCATATAACACCCTGCCATGGGGAAAGGCTTTCCCCTGAAGGCAATAGATATTCCCACTGTCATAACTTCATTGAGATAAGTGAGGACCATGTTCCGGGGGAGGGAGGCTTTTGATTCCTTTCTGGGGCTCTGTGTCAGTTTGTTACTGAAAGTGAGGTCCAGCTGCTTGCCTGCTCCAAAGCCAATACTCAAGAGGCAAGGCTAGTGGAAAGTTTGCTTTATTTTGGAGACCAGCAATCAAAGGCTGATTCCCCACTGACAATCAATGAGCAAGAGCTTTTAAGGGGAACTTTCAAGGATGCATAGACAGAGGGAGGGGGAGGCTCCATGCAAAGCAGCACCATCAGTTCTGACAGTATCTTGAAACTGATCATGAGGTGGTCTAATCAGCATCACCTTTATTGCTCCCGTTTCCTTGAGGCCAGTTCTTGGAATTGTGGCAAGCTTATATCATGACTACAGTCTTGTCATCATGTGGTTAACTTCTTTTATCTGGTGAGGGTTTCAGTATATACAAAACAGCTCAAAGAATATGGCTCAGAATATTATTTATAGCCCTTGAGGGAGAACTAAAGATCTTTGATTTTAATGCCTAATGGATGTGAGAGTTGGACTGTAAAGAAGGTTGAGCGCTGAAGAATTGATGCTTTTGAACTGTGGTGTTGGAAAAGACTCTTGAGAGTCCCTTGGACTGCAAGGAGATCAAACCAGTCAATCCTTAAGAAAATCAACCCTGAATATTCCTTGGAAGGACTGAAGCTGAAGCTGAAGCTCCAATACTTTGGCCACCTGATATGAAGAACTGACTCTTTGGAAAAACCAGAGAAAGATTGAGGGCAGGAGGAGAAGGGGAATGACAGAGGACGAGATGGTTGGATGTCATCAGTGACTCAACGGACATGAGTTTGAGCAAGCTCTGGGAGATGGTGAAGGACAGGAAAGCCTGGTGTGCTGCAGTCCATGGGGTCACAAAGAGTTAGACACAACCAAAAAACAACAACAACAACAACAAATGCCTAAACAATTATTTGGTCATGTTTGATTGTTGCTCTTGCATTTTCTCACTTCTCTGATTAAACTTATTCTTTGGGTAAAGATTTTCTACAGACAAAAGTCAAGTGGAGGACATGAGGCAGGGGTCTATCCTGGGTAGGGAGATGGCCCTGTAGGGTCCTCCTCTGTTTCAAGTAGTTATGGTCTCTGAGGGGTGGGGGACCTGGAGCAGAACGAGCTGCACCAGCAACAAGAACAACAGGTAAGGAGAGATCAGTGCAAACAAATAACCTCTTCCTTGTGGCAAAAGTTTCCCTGTGGCTCAGACTGTAAAGAATCTGCCTGCCATGCAAGAGACCTGGGTTTGATCCTTGGGCCAGGAAGATCCCCTGGAGGAGGGAATGGCAACCCACTCCAGCATTCTTGCCTGGAGGATACCATGGACAGAGGAGCCTGGAGGGCTACTGTCCATTCAGTCGCAAAGAGCTGGACATGACTGAAGCTACTTAGCACGGACACACACATGTGATGTACACATAGCATCTCACTCCTTTGGGCTTCCCTGGTGGCTCAGACGGTAAAGAATCTACCTGCAATGAAGGAGACCCACCTCCAGTCCCTAGGACGGGAAGATCCCCTGGAGAAGGGAATGGCTACCCAACTCCAGTATTCCTGCCTGAGAAATGGACAGAGAATGGAATCGCAAAGAGTGGTACACGACTGAGTGACAACCACTCTCACTTTCAATGCTCTAAGGAAACAGGCGTGCAAGAACTAGAGAACTAGGGTGGTTATTAATGTTGTATGTAACAAATTACCACAAAATTTAGTGACAAAAGCATTCACCATTTAATTATTCTGAATCCATTATTCTATGGGTAAGGATTTCAGGTGGGACAGTCTCTAATAAAAATTAAGTGGAGATGATTCGTCTCTGCTTTGTAATAACCTCAAGTCTCAGTTGAGAAGACTCAGATTTCTGGAATGACTCAACTGGTAATGGACTGGAATTAGCTGGAAACTTCTTCAACCGCTGGTGTGGTGCCTGCTGAAGTGGTATAAAGACTGGGTTTGACTGGAATTCTCAACTGGAATGTCCATATGTGATGTCTCCATGTGGCCTGTGACTTCTCCATGCCTCGCGTATGGTGGACGGGTGCAGCCACAATGTCTGGAGCTCCCTGGCCATTTATGACCCAGCCTTGTAAGTCACATTGTATCACTTAGACTGTATTGATCAGCAGTCCAAACTCATCCTGATTCAGCTGGGGCAGTGACATCATTTCTCAACAGAAAACGTATTGAAGAATTTGTAGCTAGGTTTAGAGTCACCACAGATAGTCACGTGTGCAGTAGTCAGATGGTTGGAAACTTATCAGGGAAGTAAGCAGGAGCACAAAGGAAACTCAGACTCAGCTCTAGCTGATAAGAGGTATGGCAAGGAAAATAGTTTTCAGATCTCCCTGCTGATTGTTAACACTGCTACAATCCTGGCCAGATCAGCTTGGACTCAGGAGCTGCAGGGGAAGGGTATTGAGGGCCCTGGCGGGGAGGCTTTGGACAGGTCACCATGGAGTGAACTTCGGGAGACCTCTCAACCCAAAGCGGACTTTGGGCTCTTATGCAGGGAAATTTGTGCGGTGATGATACCGAAGATTTACTTCAGTTTGGGAGGTGAAATAATGACACTTGTTATGTTAAAAATGGCAATACCTTTTGTTTTTATAAATAACCCTTTTTTTTTTTTTAAAGAAACATGCTAAGGTGTATATAGATAAAATGATATGGTATATTTACCTTAATCCAGTGAGAAGATGGGGTATAGGTGAAACAAGATGGGCTATATGTTGATAATATGGAAACTATGAATAGTACATGGGGGTCTATTATACTATTTTCTCTCCTTTTGTGTTACTTCCCCTTATATTTCTTACCATGTATCCAGTTCAAGACTGGCTCAATTCTGAGAGGTTCAGATATATTGACCATAATCATTGCTGAAATGGTAACCCCTTGGGAGTTATTGCCAGGCATAGAGAATGTCTCCTTCTGTACGGCTGTAGCTCAGAGCACATCTCCCTAAAATGACTTCATTATATTATAATGATCCACTTACACATCCTGCTCCTTTAGGAGACTGTGAGAATCTTGGGAACAGCCACCAACTCCAGCCGCCAATAGGGAATGGCTAGGATGAGGCATGACATGTAATAAGAGTGAAATAAATAATTCAGTATTTCTGAATTAATAAATAAATGAAAATGCAATTTAACAAATTAATTAAAATAGTAAAAACAAAATAAAATAAACATCTAGCCTGTAACTGCCTGGCGGGTAACTGTATCATCCCTTGGAAGTCAATTAAGAAGGAATTGTTTTGAGTGCTTCCTTCTATTGCTCTTCTGGAGACTGGAGGGAGAGAAATAAATTTTGGTTAAATGTCATTGAAAGTTCTCTTGTTTTATTAGCTGCCCACCTGGAGACATTTAAAGACCTTATTTAATTAAAATGTTCACTTCCAATGACTGGCCAAGAGGCCTTTGTTCTTCCTGGATTGATTAGATGTACCCTTTTGGGTTAAACAATAAAGGCAGAAGTGTTTCTTCAGAAGGTGTCTGCTGATAATAATAGATGTTACGTTGGTCAAAGGCAATAAACCCTGAGTTGGTCTCCCACCACCACTGAAGTGTGGCCTACATAGATGGTCCCTGCATGGGGAGTTGGACTCTGAAGAGATGGATAATTAGGCAAGAAATTCTGCTGAGAGACATTTTGGACGAAGTGGGGAACATGTGTACTACATGGGGGAATCCAGAACCAAGAATCCAAATTAACAAAAGCAGTGAGGCAGAGAGTTGTTGCTAAGTGAAGAGGTGCATACATTCATTTAATGGAAATCCTGACAAAGTAACCATTTAGGATTTCTTTGACCATTTGTTCTTTTCTCTTTCCCAAATTTTTTCAATGATGAAAAGGGATTACTGTGATCCTTGAAGGGGAAGGTTAAGTCTTTTGTAGTTTAATGTTAATTTTACTTAAATCAGAAGATCATTTTGCTTAAAGTATAACAGAAAAAACAGCAATTGACTTTCAGTTCCAAATATGATGATGTAACTGAGATTGGACTTGTTCTCCCACCAGAAACACTAGAAAATTAGACAAAAACACGTTAAACAACTGTCTTCAGACTCTGGGCTTCCCAAGTGGCTTGATGAAGGAGATGTGGGTTTGATCCTTGGGTCAAGAAAACACCCTGGAGAAGGAAATGGCAACCAACTCTGGTGTTCTTGCCTGGGAAATCCCATGGACAGAGGAACCAGGTGGGCTAAGGGCCATGGGATTGCATAAGAGTCAGACATGACTTAAAAACTAAACATCAGCAACTTCAAATTTTGGGTAATAGGCAGTGCAGCACTGTGATCTTTAAGAGATCACAATAAAAGTAAGAAAGCAATGTGGAGTCACCCTTTCGATGACCTCAGCTCATAGAGGGAGAGTCTAGGCAGAGTGCAGTGACCCTTTTGCATTGAGGACACAGAAACCAGTGACTGGGAAGGCTCAGACAGCTGCAGCCTCTAGGTCAGGGAACTGGACCATAGGGCACCGTGCAGAGAAAGAGCACCCGACACTTGCCCAGAGGTCCACTGGAGTCTATAAATGAATTGTAAGCTTTGCATGCAGAGGATGAAAACCCATCAAAGCCAATTAAGGAACCACTAGGGAGGTGTAAAACAAGCAATTCTCAGAGATCACACTTGACTAGAATCTATTTGAGTTCCAAGTAGCCAAAGTAGTAAGACACTGAACATTAAATGGGGACTCCAGAAAGCTCACACTTTAGAACTAAATCTAGACTAACCCTAGAGTACTAACCCTAGGCTACTCTTGATATTCCTAAAAACTTGAAAGAAAACCTCAAAAAGATCAAGCTGATCCACAGAGAAATTAATCTCTTGCCAATACAAACTTTCAGTTCAGTTCAGTTCAGTTGCCCAGTTGTGTCTGACTATTTGCCACCTCATGGACTGCAGGCCTCCTTGTCCATCACCAGCTCCTGAAGCTTGCTCACACTCATGTCTATTGAGTTGGTGATGCCATCTAACCATCTCATCCTCTGTCATCCCCTTCTCCTCCTGCCCTCAATCTTTCTCTGACTTTTCCAAAGAATCAGTTCTTCATATCAGGTGGCCATAGTACTGGAGCTTCAGCTTCAGCTTCAGTCCTTTCAAGGAATATTCAGGACTGATTTCCTTTTGGATTGACTGGTTTGATCTCCTTGCAGTCCAAGGGACTCTCAAGAGTCTTTTCCAACACCACAGCTCAAAAGCATCAATTATTTGGCACTCAGCTTGCTTTATAGTCCAACTTTCACATCCATACATCACTACTGGAAAAACAAACTTAAACACACTTTAATAAAAACCAATAAAATCTAGGCATTCAAAGTGTAACAGTCACAATCCCCAGCATCCAATACAAGTTATTACATGTGTAAAAAGCAGGACAATGTGACCCATAACCAGGAAAAAGTCAATCAGTAAACCTAGAAATGACGAGAGAAAATTAACATGTAACAGCTTTATAACTGCTATAAAAATATGCTCAGGTATATAAATGCTATAAAAAAACATGCTCAGAGAAATATGAAGTTAGTGTGTGTGTCTATGTGCGTGTTAGTCATTCAGTCATGTCGGACTCTGCAAAACCATGGTCTGTCCGTGGAACTCTCCAGGCAAGAATACTGGAGTGGGTTGCCATTTCCTTCTCCAAGAAATCTTCCAGACCCAGGGATTGAACCTGGGTCTTGCACACAGATTCTTTACTGAAATTAGTGAGGAAAGAAACAAAAAATTTAAAAAGAAGAAAATGGAACTTCCAGGAATGAAAAAATCAATATCTAACAGAAACATATTACAGAATGAAAATACAGAAGATTAGATTGTGTAGAAGAACAGATCAGTTAAGTTGATGCAGGAATAGAAACTACCCAAATGGAAGCACACAAAGAAAAAGTAAATGAACAGCTCCTCAGTGATGTTTCCAAGAATTTCAAGTACTCTACATATGTGTAACTGGAATCCAATAAGAAAGGAAAGGATAGAAAAAGTATTTGGTGAAATAAAGAAAAAAATTCAAAGTTTGATATAAACCATAAAATAATATAGTCAAGAAACTCAACAAACCCCAACCAAAATGAACAACCACATAAACAAGCAAAACCCCCCAAACCCACCAAGGCTTATCTTAATCAAATTGCTAAAAATAAATGATAAAGAGATGATTTTAAAACAGCCAGAGAATATCATATTATATAAGAGAACAGATAAGAATGATATCAGACTTATTAGAAAGAGTGTGAGCTCTAATACATAATGGAAAAACATTTAAAATGCTGATAAAAGTACAAAGAAAAAAGCAAACTTGCTAACCTAGAATTCTATATTAAGCAAAAACATCCTTCAGAAAATAAAGATGAGAAGAAACTTATTCAGACAAATACAAACAGCACATGACAAGATTATGGATTTAAACCCAGCTATATCTAGTCAAGGCTATGGTTTTTCCAGTGGTCGTGTATGGATGTGAGAGTTGGACTGTGAAGAAGGCTGAGTGCCAAAGAATTGATGCTTTTGAACTGCGGTATTGGAGAAGACTCTTGAGAGTCCCTTGGACTGCAAGGAGATTCAACCAGTCTATTCTAAAGGAGATCAACCCTGGGATTTCTTTGGAAGGAATGATGCTACAGCTGAAACTCCAGTACTTTGGCCACCTCATGCAAAGGGTTGACTCATTGGAAAAGACTCTGATGCTGGGAGGGATTAGGGGAAGGAGGGGAAGGGGACAACAGAGGATGAGATGAGATGGCCGGATGGCATCACTGACTCGATGGATGAGTGAACTCTGGGAGTTGGTGATGGACAGGAAGGCCTGGCATGCTGTGATTCATGGGGTTGCAAAGAGTCAGACACGACTGAGCAACTGAACTGAACTGAACTGAACTGATATCAATAATTTATGAACTGTAAATGAACTAAGGATCCTAAATAAAAGACCAAGATTGCCAAACTGGATTAAAAAAAGCAATATTCAACTCTGTGAGAGAAAGAAACCTACCTGTAAGAAACCTATTTTTAAGTATGAAAAACCAGGTTAAAGTTAAAAGAATGGGAAAAAATACCAAGAAAAATCTAATCAAAAGAAAGAGTGACTGTATTAATATTAGATAAAGTAGACTCAGAGCAAGGAACATTACCAGGATAAAAAAGGGTATTATGATCTGCATGTTGTACACTACAGAGGAAATGAAACCCAAAATAAGCAGAAGAAAAAAAATAATAAAGATAAGGACAAAGTTATTAAATACAAAGTGAGAGAAAATGAAACCAGAAAATAAAACCAAAAGCTGATTCTTTGAAAAAAATAAAAGCAATAAAATAGACAAGCCTTTAGGCAGGCTGATCAGGACAAAAAAGAAAAAAAGATACACCTTACCAAATATCAAGAATAAAAGGATTGGGACTTCCCTGGTGTCCAGTGGTTGAGAATCCGACCTGCGATGCAGGGACTGGAGTCTGATCTCTGGCTGGGGGAACGAAGGTCCCACGTGCATTATGGCAACTAAGCGCAAGCACAAATACTGAGCCCAAGCACCGCAACTAGAGAACCCACCCACCATGTGGAAAGAGTCTGCATGCTGCAACCAAGATTAGCGGCAGCCAAGTCAATCAATCAATAAACAATAAAAAAGAATAAAAGAATTTATCACTATAGATCCTGCTGCATTAAAAGGAAAATGAGGAAGTATTGTGAACCACTTTATGCCAAAAATTGACAACTTAGATGAAAAAAGCATTTCTTGAAAAGCACAAATTATCAAAACCAACTCAGGTAAAATAGTGTCTATGTAGTCCTATATCTATAGAAGATATAGCATTCAAAATTAAAAGATTTCCTATAAAGACTACTGCCAATTTACTAGGTTCCTTCATTAGTGAATTCCACCAAATATTTATCGAAGAAACCACATGTTTTATACAAGCATTTTTGGAAAACAGCAGAAATATAAGTACTTCTTACTTGTTTTGTAAGGCCAGCCTTAGATAAAAAAAAAAAACAGACTGAGGCATTACAAGAAAACTGTGGACACGTGTTCCTCATAAACATTGAAACAAAATTACAAATGATCAGAAAATGGAATCCAGCCATACATGAAAGAAATAATACAAAACGAACAAATAAGATTTATCCTAGGAATGCAAAGCTGGTGTATATTAAAAAATCAATATCAATCACCATGTCAACAGAATAAAGAAGAAAAACAATATAAGCCTCATTACCTACAGAAAAAGCACTGAACAAAATTCAACATATATTCATAGTAAAATATCTCAGCAAACTAAGAATAAAAGGAAACTTTTCAATCTGATGAAGGATATATACAAAAAAAAAAAAGAAATCATGTCTAAGATCAGACTTAATGGTGACGCACTCAGCGTAAGACTGGGAACAAAACAAGGAGGTCTGTTTTGTCAATTCTATTCAGCACCTCATTGGTCCTAGTACATGGTCAACGTCTGTGCAATAAAGGCAGACAAATAAAAAAGCATACAAATTACAATGGAAGAAGCAAAACTGCCTTTATTCAAGTATGACATGATCATATATGTAGAAAAACCCTAAGGAATCTATAAGAAATCCATTAGAATTAACTGAAAGGTCATAGGATAAAAGTTAGTATGCAAAAAAAAAATGTATTTTTATACATTAGCCATGAATTACTGGAGGATCCAAGAAAAAAATAGTGATTCCAAAGAGGAGGGTAAAATGCATGAAGTAGTCAAGGATGAACTTAACACTAGGTATTAAGACTGTAACACTATGAAACTTGAAAACTACAAAATGTTGCTGAGAGAAATGAAAGGACACTTAAATAAATGGTAAGATATGTGTTCATGAATTGGAAGACTCCGTATTAAGATATCAATTCTCAAGGACATAGAATTTTACCTCAATCATAGCATAATTTTGTGGGGGGGGGCAGGGGAGAAATTGTCAAGTTGATTCTACAATTTATATGGAAATACAAAGGACCTACAAGGTCAGAACAATTTTGAAGAAGAACAAGAGTAGAGAACTTTCACTACCTGCTTTCAAGATTTCTAAAAGCTATGGTACTCAAGATAGCATGGTACTGATGTAAGGCTAGAACAGAAGATAGTGTGTGTATATGTGTGTGTGTGTATTGAATTGACTTTGAAGAAAGTCTTTCTCACAAATGATGCTGGAACAACTGGGTGTCCACTTAGAAAAAAATGAGCATTGTACTTCACATCATTCTCACACAGTACTTTGAAATGTTGAACAGACATAAATGTGAATGCCTAAACTATGAACTTTTTAAAGGAAAAATATAAGAAAATCTTTGTGAACACGTATTGGCATAAATTTATTAGGAACACAAAAAACATGAAATGTGAAGAAAAAGTTGAAAATTTTAACTTTATCATAATGAAAATTTTCTGATCTTCCTAAGATACCATTAAGAAATGAAAAGGCAAGCATAGGAAAAAGTATTTTCAAAATATATATTTCAATATATAGGCATATATATGTATACGTAATGGAATAAAAAGGAACAAATATGGATCAGTTGAACTGAGGTGGATGAAACTAGAGCCTGTTATACAGGGTGAAGTAAGTCAGAAAGAGGAAAACAGTTATTGCATATTAACACGTATATATGGAGTCTAGAAAAATGGTACCGATGAGCCAATTTGCAGGGTAGGAATAGAGGTGCAGATGAAGAGAATGGACCCAAGGACACAGTAGGGGAAGGAGAGGGTGGGACAAATTGAGAAAGTGGCATTGACATATATACACTATCATGTGTAAAACAGATAACTAGCGGAAAGCTGCTGTATAATAACACCGGGAGCCCAGCCTGGCACTCTGTGACAACCTAGAGGGGTGGGATATGGGGATGGTGGAAGGGAGGCTCAAAAGGGAGGGGATATAGGCTGATTTGCATTGTTGTACAGCAGAAACCAACACAGCACAATTGTAAAGCAATTATCCTCCAATTAAAAAAAGTTTATATATATATATATACATGCACATGCATATATATATGTATATATATGGCAAAAACTTGTATCTTTAATGTATAAAGAACCCTTATAATTCAATAGTAAGGAGACAAAAGAAACCAAAGTAGAAAACGGGCAAAAGAGTTAACAGATAACTCTACCAAAGACATACAAATGGCCAGTAGCCCATGAAAAGGTGGTGACCATCACTCAATATCAGAGAATGAAAGTTAAAACACAATAAGATATAATCACATATCTACTGAATTGCTGCTGCTGCTGCTAAGTCACTTAAGTCGTGTCCGACTCTGTGCGACCCCATAGACGGCAGCCCACCAGGCTCCGCCGTCCCTGGGATTCTCCAGGCAAGAACACTGGAGTGGGTTGCCATTTCCTTCTCCAGTGCATGAAAGTGAAAAGTGAAAGTGAAGTCGCTCAGTCGTGTCTGACTCTTTGCAACCCCATGGACTGCAGCCTACCAGGCTCCTCCATCCAAGGGATTTTCCAGGCAAGAGTACTGGAGTGGGGTGCCATTGCCTTCTCCATCTACTGGAATTCCTAAAATTAAAAAAAAATTTGATAATATCAAGAATTGACAATAATGTGGAGTAACTGGAACTCTTGTACATTACTTATAGGAACATAAAATGGTAAGACACTTTGGAAACCAATCTGGCCAATTTTTATAAAGTTAAACACAGATTTACCACAGGACCAGGATTCATGCCTAGGAATCTATCCAAGAGAAATCCAAAGCATATGTCACACCAAAAATTGTACATGAACATTCACAAAAACTTTATTCATCAGAGCCAAAAGCTGCAAATAATTCAAATGTCCATCAACAGTTGAATAAAACAAATTATATCTATTCACAGGACTACTACTTCGCAACAGAAAGAAGCAAACTACTGCAATATGTAAAAACATGAGTAACTCTCAGAAACATGTTGAATAAAAGAGAACACACAAAAGTGAATTTATATGAAATTCTAGCAAAGGCAAAACTCATCTGTAGTGGGAAATGAGTAATTGCTTAGGGACTGGTGTGGGAATAATTTACTACCAAGGGGCACACGGGAAACTTTGGAGGAATGGAAATGTATTCATGATGGTAGTAGTTACCCAGGTGTATACATCTGTCAAATCTTATTATACTGATTGTACTGAGCGTTTAAAATGGGAGTATTTTACTACATATAATTTATACTTCAATTAAGTTGATTTTTTTCTTTTTTTGTGTGTGACTGTACTGGGTCTTTGTTGCCCCATGTGGGCTCTAGTTCCCTTGACCAGAATGAACCCAGGCCCTCTGTTTTGGGAGCATGGAATCTTAAGCACTGGATGACCAGGGAAGTCCCTGAAGTTAATTTTTAAAAAAGCACTTTTCATTGCGAAAGAGGAAAGCCATTACGAAGCATGAGTCCCTGAGATGATCACTGGTCAGCCAGCAACTGTCATCCTGCTAGCCGTATGAATTCACCTTACACTGACTCACTGTCTAAGGCAGGATGAGTATAGGTCCCCAGGTGAGGCTGTGGGGGTTTTGCATGGCTGCAATCCATCATGGTCTCTGCAAATGGAAAGTATGAATGAGAGACCCCCCCAGGAGCGATAAGAGGGGAGGCCAAAGAGCACCAGTCTGCCAGGTGGTAAACAGTGTCTGACTAGTCTCCACTTCCACTAGGTCCCAGAGAGATCCGAGTAGGGGGCAAAGGCCAGACAAATAGGGGTATGTGTGTGTGTGTGCGCACGCGCACTCAGTCGTATCCGACTCTTTGCGACCCCATGGACTGTAGCTTGCCAGGCTGCTCTATCCATGGAATTTTCCAGGCAAGAACACTGGAGCGGGTTGCCATTTCCTTCTCCAGATAAACATGTACATACTATTTATTGTTAGACTCTTGGCTGGGGCTTCCCAGGTGGCACTAGTGGTAAAGAACTCTCCTGCCAATGCAGGAGACCCAGGAGACGTGGGTTCAATCCCGGGTCAGGAAGATAACCCTGGAGGAGGGCATGGCAACTCACTCCAGTATTCTTGCCTGGAGAATCCCTTGGACAGAGGAGCCTGGTGGGCTACAGTCCACAGGGTTGCAAAGAGTCAAACAAGACTGAAGCGACTGAGCACACACGCACACTCTTCGTTGCCTCTGCCTGTTGAGAAATGAATTCTAAGAGATGCAGAAAAGGGATCAGTGTGTTACGTTAAGAGAGAGCCATTGACATGGAAACAAGGATCATAAGCTCATTACCGCTGTTCTCCTAGTCCTTCAGGCTTACATGGTGTTTACCGTGTACCAGACCTTCTACGTAGACAGACAAACAGAGATGCACAGATAGATAGTACCGAGATTATATATTCAGTCCTCTTGCTCGTCCTCATTATCATCCCTGTCTGATAGTTTAGAAACTAAGATACAGAGAGGCTAAATAATTGGCTCAGAGTCACACAGCTACGAAGAGACATCAAGATTTAAACCCACGTAGGATGGTCCACAGTCCACGTTGAGCTGTTGCATAACTCTACCAGGGGTACTGTGAAGTTATCAGCGCTTCTGAATTTCAGATTCACAAGTAGAATCAAGAGGGCCTTCACCTTAGCCCTCAGACTGAGAAGTATGAAAAAATGACCGTTCTCTCTTCCCTTGCTCCTTCTCTCCCTCCCTCCCCCCTTTTTCCTCCCCATCTCTCTGTTCCTTCCTCCTTTCCTTCCTTCTTTCTCTTTTCCCCTCTTTCCTGAGGGTAAATGCCTGTCACTTATTTGATTTTTTATTTAACAAATACATTTTGTGCAGACTCTGTGGGCTTGATATTTTGTCCACTACTGGGCATTCAGAAGTAAATGGAATGCAATCTTGACTTTCAAAGGACCGGACATTCCTCTGAGGTGACTTTGTGAATGACCTATAGTCAAAGAAGAGTGTTGCACACCTGCCACCCCAGTGCAAAGCAGGTATCAAGGCAACACGACTTGCATGTACATTATCAGAAGCCTGTCTGCACGTCTGATGGGCACACCTAGGCCTCTTTGGGTGGTCCTCTCAGCTTTACCATTAAAGCAATCTGAAGCCATAAAATCATTAGGGTTGCAAGCTTTTAGAGGATTAATGTTCTAACAAATTGGGTGATTTTGCTCAGCGTGGCTATCGAGGATAACATACTGTGAATTTACTAAACTCATCTGTGACCAGATTCCTCTGCAGGGTAATTGAAAGTGAATGGAAATGGCTATTTATGTATTCGCCACCATTAGATGTTGCTTTCATCTCTTGATTTTGTCGGATGATGAGTCAAAATAGACACTGAGATCGTTGCCTGCAGGCGGCACTTTGAATGTTCAATTAACTAGGGCCTGAGTGTAGCACTGGTCTTGAAAAGGCAGATGGTGGGGGACGCTGCACTGTTAGGCTTCAGAGATGCCCCTCCAGCCAGATGGGGATATATGTTTGAATTGTGTTTCCTTTTTTTAGGGTTGGATGACCACCAGGGTGTTTGTGGCTCTTAGCTATATTCAAAATCCTATGGTGGTGGTGCATAAAGTTTTTACATGGATGTTAGGAAATAATTTTAAAACCACACACACACACAAAGATTTCATGGTGAAATACATTTAGGAAGTCAATGTATATTGTAGTGTACTTCAGAGCCCTTAGGATACTTCCAGTAATTGTGAATCTCTAACAGAGGGAAGTAATAAAGTTATCAAAGGTATGCAAGGAAGTCAGCATTTACCAAGCCTCCTGGGCTTCCTAGGTGGTGCTAGTGGTAAAGAATCTGCTTGCCAATGCTAGAGACGTGGGTTTGATCCCTGGGTCAGGAAGATCTGCTGGAGTAGGAAATGGCAACCCACCCCCGTATTCTTGCCTGGCGGGCTACAATGGGGTTGCAAAGCATTGGATGTGACTGAGCATGCACACAACTATGTACTGTTTATTACGTTAAATGCTTTGCATAGGTTACCTCGTTTAATCCATATAACAATTCTATGGCACATCTTTGTTTTTCTGGCATGACAGTCCCGAGGCCAGGAATGCTTTCATATCTTTGCCAAGGGCATTATGAGTGAGTGGCTTTGCTGTGATATGAACCAAAAGAGTTTGGCTGCAGAATCCATGGTCTTGACCACAATGCTCTATCTTCTTCCTTTAAAAATGATTTTTTCCCCAAAGAGTATCTTCCTCAAGCAGAATCCCATGGGACATACTTTGAGAAAGGCATCCCCAGGATAAAGACAACAAGTATTGCCGCAGCTCAGGCTGAAGATGTTAATGACATGATGATATAATAATAAGGAAACACAGAGCTGAGGTCAGACACTCTGTGTCTCCCCCTATTTTACTCCTTTCCTCTAAGTACCAAATAAATGAATGAGTCCTAGACTGGAATCAGAACTGACTCTACATTTTCCTGAGCATCGAAGTTACCTTGTGCTGATCTAGCTCATCCTTCACATTTCTTGTCAAGTATCACAAAGACCCCGACAATATTATTTCATTAAACTCCCACTTTTGAGCACATGTGATGAGCCAGGCCCTTTGCCGGATATGGCATTCAGCGGATTCAGTCACAGCTGCAGGAATTTCACAGAGATACAAAACTGTCTTTGCTGGTAAGCCTGATTAGGGAACATGGTTTAGAAACAGCATCTCCAGTGGACCACCTAACACTTAACTCCTGGATGAGGCAGACTTACCCACCCAGGGCTGGAAGGACAGTACAAGTCCTCACTCTCCAGCCTACCTCGTACACTTACCCCAGGGCAGTGACAGAATACCGAGGTTCTGAGGGCAGTCAGCCCAAACGGGGAGGCAGATGGTGCTGAGGTGAGTGTGTGTGGTTTCTTCCCCTGCACTTCCCAATGAAGAAAGCAGTCTAAACGGGGTGAGGGAGGGCTGTGAGAGACATTAGAAGTTCCTCCTGCGATTTTCTTAGAAGGAAAAAAAGACATTCCTGGTCCTCTCTGGCTGGAAACAAGTAGTGGGGAAAGAAGTTTTCTCCTATCCGGGATGTTGCTGACTGGAAATGAAGCAGCTAAATGCGTAGAGTCTCTCAAGAAGCTCAGAATCCAGTGGAAGAGACAGGCAGACAAAGAGACAAAGGAAATATTGTGAAATGAAAACATGCACAAATAGGTGATAAAGCAGAATATAGGAGAGGTGTCGTCTCAGTTTCAACAACTTAAAATTCACATTGTTTCCTTCCCTCCGACAGGATCATATTTTCATGTATTAGTGTTAATCATTCATTCATTTATCCAACTGTTCATTAGTCAAACATGCATTGAGTACTAAGGTACATTGAGCCCTAGAGATACAAGGCTGAATAAGATGAGGCCAGAAACCACGTCCCCCCTTAAAATTTTTTTACTTTAGTTGGATCATGTAATGGTGGATTAACTCAGTATCAACCACTGATACACAGGTTATGTGGAAAGTCCTCAAGGAAGTGCCACCCACCAGGTAATCCTGGGGAGAGTTGTACTACAGAGTTGGGCTGCCATCAGAACACTGTACCTTGGAAGGGAGGGGAGAAGGAAAGTATAGTAAAAAATGGGTGAAGAACCTCAGAAATGAGTTTTGGAGGGTCTTCCTTTCAGTGTTCAACTACCCCACAATTTTGCCACATAACAAAATATGTCTCTTATTAAGATGGGCTGGTACTGGTAGAAGTTCAAATGAGGTCCCAGGAAAGTCTTAGAACTGAATTGCTAAAGCACTGACTGATTGGACTATTGTGATGTCAACAGATGTGAACTGGTGATTATTCTATTTGTGAAGGGAATATGGAAGGATCAAGGACTTGGAGATGGAGAAGCTAAATTAGCCCTAATGAAATATGATGGATGTAGAAACTAGAGTATCCTAGTTTCCATAAAATCAGATCTGGAAATTAAGAGTGAAAACGACTATATAAAATTGCCATTACTTGCTTGAACTGAAAGGGAACAAGCTATTACTTGCCAGTATGAAGCCTTGTTCTAGAGGAAAGGATGTGGGTCTTTACAAAATCCTCACTCTTTAAAAAAAATTAATTAATTTATTTTAATTGGAGGATAATTACTTTACAATATTATGATGGTTTTTGCCATACATCGACATGAATCAGCCGTGGGTGTACACATGTCTCCCCATCCTGAACCACCCTCCCACCTCCCTCCCCATTCCATCCCTCTGGGTTGTCCCAGAGCACTGGCTTTGAGTGCCCTACTTCATGCATCAAACTTGCACTGGTCATCTATTTCACATATGGTTGATGCTGTGAAAGTGCTTCACTCAATATGCCAGCAAATTTGGAAAACTCAGCAGTGGCCACAGGACTGAAAAGGTCAGTTTTCATTCCAATCCCAAAGAAAGGCAATGCCAAAGAAGGCTCAAACTACCACACAATTGCACTCATCTCACACGCTAGTAAAGTAATGCTCAAAATTCTCCAAGCCAGGCTTCAGCAATACGTGAACCGTGAACTTCCAGATGTTCAAGCTGGTTTTAGAAAAGGCAGAGGAACCAGAGACCAAATTGCCAACATCCGCTGGATCATTGAAAAAGGAAGAGAGTTCCAGAAAAACATCTATTTCTGCTTTATTGACTATGCCAAAGCCTTTGACTGTGTGGATCACAATAAACTGTGGAAAATTCTGAAAGAGATGGGAATACCAGACCACCTGATCTGCCTCTTGAGAAACCTATATGCAGGTCAGGAAGCAACAGTTAGAACTGGACATGGAACAACAGACTGGTTCCAAATAGGAAAAGGAGTACGTCAAGGCTGTATATTGTCACCCTGCTTATTTAACTTCTATGCAGAGTACATCATGAGACATGCTGGGCTGGAAGAAGCACAAGCTGGAATCAAGATTGCCGGGAGAAATATCAACAACCTCAGATATGCAGATGACACCACCCTTATGGCAGAAAGTGAAGAGGAACTAAAATGCCTCTTGATGAAAGTGAAAGAGGAGAGTGAAAAAGTTGGCTTAAAGCTCAACGTTCAGAAAATAAAGATCATGGCATCTGGTCCCATCACTTCATGGCAAATAGATGGAGAAACAGTGGAAACAGTGTCAGACTTTATTTTTGGGGGGCTCCAAAATCACTGCAGATGGTGATTGCAATCATGAAATTAAAAGATGCTTACTCTTTGGAAGGAAAGTTATGACCAACCTAGATAGCATATTCAAAAGCAGAGACATTACTTTGTCAACAAAGGTCCATCTATTCAAGGCTATGATTTTTCCAGTGGTCATGTATGGATGCGAGAGTTGGACTGTGAAGAAAGCTGAGCGCCGAAGAATTGATGCTTTTGAACTGTGGTGTTGGAGTAGACTCCTGAGAGTCCCTTGGACTTCAAAGAGATCCAATCAGTCTATTCTAAAGGAGATCAACCCTGGGTGTTCTCTGGAAGGACTGATGTTGAAGCTGAAACTCCAATACTTTGGCCACCTCATGCGAAGAGTTGACTCATTGGAAAAGACTCTGATGCTGGGAGGGATTGGGGGCAGGAAGAGAAGGGGACGACCGAGGATGAGAGGGCTGGATGGCATCACTGACTCAATGGATGTGAGTTTGAGTGAACTCCAGGAGATGGTGATGGACAGGGAGGCCTGGTGTCCTGCCATTCATGGGGTCACAGAGTCAGACAACACTGAGCTACTGAACTGAACTAATGTACATGTTTCAATGCTATTCTCTCAAATCATCCCACCCTTGCCTGCTCCCACAGATTCAAAATTATGTTCTTTACATCTGTGTCTCTTTTGCTATCTTGCATAAAAGATCGCTGTTACCATCTTTCTAAATTTCGTATATATGCATTAATTTAGAGTGTTGGTGTTTCTCCTTCTGACTTACTTCTCTCTGTATAATAGGTTCCAGTTTCATCCACCTCATTAGAACTGACTCAAATGCATTCCTTTTAATAGATGAGTCATATTCCGTTGTGTATATGTACCACAACTTCCTTATCCATTTGTTTGCCAGTGGATGTCTAGGTTGCTTCCATGTCCTAGCTATTGTAAACAGTGCTGCAATGAACACTGGGGTATATGTGTCTCTTTCAGTTCTGGTTTCCTCAGTGTGTATGCCCAGCAGTGGGATTGCTGGGTTGTATGGCAGTTCTATTTCCAGTTTTTAAAGGAATCTCCACACTGTTTCCATAGTGACTGTACCAGTTTGCATTCCCACCAACAGTGTAAGAGGGTTCCCTTTTCTCCACACCCTCTCTAGTGGTTATTTTTTGTAGACTTTTTGATGGTGGCCATTCTGACCGGAGTAAGATGATACCACATTGTGGTTCTGATTTGCATTTCTTTGATAATGAGAGATGTTGAGCATCTTTTCGTGTCTAGCCATCTGTGTGTCTTTTCCAATCTAGATTCCTTCTATTTATTTTTCTTTTTGGATTGCTAGGACTTCCAAAACTATGTTGAATAGTAATGGTGAGAGTGGGCACCCTTGACTTATTCCTGATTTTAGAGGAAATGCTATTAATTTTGCCCCATTGAGGATAATGTTTGCTGTAGGTTTGTCATGTATGGTTTTTATTATGTTGAGTTATGTTCCTGCCGTGCCTGCTTCTGGAGAGTTTTGGTTTTTTTTTTAACCATAAATGGGTGTTGAATTTTATCAATGGCTTTCTTTACATCTATTGAGATAATCAAATGTTTTTTACCTTTCAATTTGTTAATATGGTGTATCACATTGATTGATATGCAAATACTGAAGAATCCTTATATCCCTGGAATAAAGTCCACTTGATCATGATGTATGATCTTTTTATATTGTTGGAGAATCCCCACTCTTTAAATGTTATGGTTGAGAGGGCAGGGGAGAACCATCTGCCTCCTTCCCAAACCCAACTCAGCAGTTTTGATCCTGCGCTACCATTCATAACACCAACACACCTAACACTAACCGTCTAACACTAACCATGTAATACTAACCATGTAACACATTATGTAGCTTACTTCTTTATTATAGTTCTTATTTATTGTCTGTATCCCCCAGTAGAACATAAGCTCCACAAGGGCATGGACCTTTATTTATTTCTTAATGTATACCAAGAGCCTAGATGAGGGCATGGCAACTGGAGGTTTGTAACTATTCGTGGCATGATGAATTCCTTGTTGTACTCCATCAGGGAACTAAACTGAAGGTAATTTTGTGAAAAAAAGAAAAAGTACTTTTATGAAAAGAAAAACAAAGTATCCTTTGAAAAGAAGAGCGAGTGAATTGTGACAGAGCAGTTCTCAGGGTCTGAATTAGAGAGGAATACAATTGGAAACTGATTTGGTGATTTGATTACACAAACAGCTTCCCACAAGGTATTTAAATAAGAAAACTGCTGCAGGAAACATGGACTTATAAAATAATATTTTTCCTAACCCCGTGTCAATTATTTTAAGACAAAAATGTTCAGGTGATCTTCATGTCTTGTGATTATTTAAACCCCTGTCTTGTGGAAAATCATTGGTTACCATATTTCATGGCTTACCAGACCCAGGTAAGCCCTATACCTCTGGACTATTTAGGAATCTACCTGCAATGTAGGGCATGTGGGAGACACTGTTTTGATCCCTGGGTTGGGAAGATCCCCTGGAGGAGAAAATGGCAACTCACTTCCATTTTCTTGCCTGGGAAATTCCATGAACAGAGGAGCCTGGTGGTCTACAGTCCATAGGGTCACAAAGAGTTGCACATAACAAGCAACTGAGCACAAAGATTCAGTAAAATAGATGGAGGCCATCAGTGAGCTTGAAGGTCTTCATTCAGCTGCTGCCATGGATAAGGCATAGAAAACTGTTTTCCCTTCTCTATTCCTATAATCGTTTTCTCTTCTGGAGACTGGGTTAATTATATCATGGCTATTTTAGATTGCTTCTGACTACATAATGTGTGTGCTCCATGTTTTTTCATGCAATAAAAGGAAGGTTCATTCTTGGGTCCCTGATATAAAAAAGAAAACAATAGCCAACGTTTGTGCAATCATAGTCACCAACTTTATTTCTTTAAGTCATCACCACCAAGTGGTGCTGTGATCGTACTATTATTTGCAAAGACCCAAGACTCGGAGTTGTCAAGTTCTTTGTCTAAAAACACGCAGCTAGGAAAGTATTCCAGGTGACACTCAGACTCATGTGTTGGAACTCAAAACGCTGGGCACTCACTCTCTACTGCTCCTAAGTTATCATAATCTTCATGCAATAATAGTCTGATTGTTATTCTTGTCATAACATTCTGCCTAACAAATTATAGACTATGGACTCTTGAATGTTATGACACAATCTTTTTACAGAGTAAAATATTTTAATTGTTAAAATAATATTACAATGTCCAATAGAAGAAAAAGAAACTTTATCTTCCAATTTTATTTACTAGTTTCATTTCTCTAAAAATATAAAAAACTGAGTTTAATATCAAGATCAAATCTGAACCATTACTGTTTTTTTTTTCCTATGCTGCAACTGGAGTAGCCAGAAATAACATGTTAACCTCTAACCTTTTTTTCACCTCACCGCTACCAATCTCTTATGCCATAAAGGCCAACAGAATAGGATTATTATGCGGTGGAATCCAACAAGAGCTCCCTTTACAAGCTCTGTTTGAGTTGTTATCTATTCTAATAATGTTTTAGCATTAGGGAGCTTTAATTTTTTGGAAACTAAGGACGCATAAGTCATTTAATCTTGTTTAAGTTAAAACATGCATTTTGAAATGTCCTGAAACAGCATCTATTTCGATAGGAATTATTGAACAAATTTTCAAATTCTGCCAAATGTGTTTATTCTTGCTTTGGTGCAGTGCTGATTGCTGCCCTCAGATCCAATCTTTGCCCTGCCCCTGCTTGGGTGGGCTGATCCCTGTAGGCTCTTTGCTAGGTTCATGTGTCAGCTGGCTTCTGGCTCAGCGTGGTCAGTGGTAAGCCCTGAAGGAGATGGGAGGATGAGAGAAATGGAGATGTCAGAGTTTAATTGGGATCTGTTAATTAAACTATTGGGCTTCCTAGATGGCACTCGTGGTAAAGAACCCGCTTGCCAGTGCAGAAGTCATAAGAGATGTGGGTTCGATCCCTAGGTCGTGAAGACCCCCCCGCCCCTGGAGGAGAGCATGGCAACTCACTCCAGTATTCTTGCCTGGAGAATCCCCATGGGCAGAGGAGCCTGGTGGGCAACAGTCCATGGGGTCACAAAAATTTGGACAGAACGCTTGAAGTGACTTAGCACGCATGCAGTTAAACTCTTACGGTTTATCACAGGATATTGTATATAGTTCTCTGTGCTACACAGTAGGACATTGTTGTTTATCCATCCTATATATATGAGTTTGCCTCTGCTAATCCCAAACTCCAATTCCTTCCCTTTCCACCTCCCTGTTTCATAACCACAAGTCTGTTCTCCATTTCTATGTGTCATTTTCTGTTTCATAGATACATGCATTTGTTTACTTAAACTACACATATATGTGATATGATCTGATCTATGTTTTAACAGGATCAACTCTGGTTGCTGTGTTGAGAAAAACTGTGGAAAGCAAGGCAGACCCATTAAAAGATCTCTATTACACCCCTGACATGTCCATTTCTCTCACCCTCCCTTCTCCTTCAGGGCTCCCCATTGACCACACTGAGCTGGAAGCTGGAAATCCATTGCTATGGATTGCAGTCAGAGTCAGTGATGGCTTAGATGAGGATGTCAGCAGGGGAGGCAGTAAAAAGAGGTGGATTCTGGATGTAATTTTGAAGGAGAGATGATGGAATTTGTGGAAAGATTGAATGTGGGGTAAGAGAAGAAGAAAAGAATAAAAGTGATTCCAAATTTTGGCTTATGCAACAAGGATGGGGCTGCCGTCAGCTGAGCGGGAGAGACAGCAGATGGAGCGGGCTTTATGCTCATGTTCACTGTGAGAAGCCTGTTGAGCATCCAAGTAAAGATGAGGATCAGACAGTTGGATGTCATGGGTTTTTAGTATAAAGCTACCAGACTGGGTGACATTACCAGTGAAGCAAGGGAGAATAGATGACAGGGGAGGTTCAGGGCATTTGAATGTCAGTCATACTGGATGGATTGCTAGCCTGCCCAGGCAAGACAGAAAGGGGAAACCACCATCAGGGAGAAGATGGAAACCTCAGGGGGGCAGATCAGAACAGGAGCCTTGTTCACTTGTCACTTCCTCTCCTCCCTGACTCCACATCAGAGGAGGATAGGAAGCAGGAAGAGGAGGGGTGAAAGGGGGAAAAGTCAAGCAATGTGCTCCTCACCCTCCTCCAAGTTTCTGGAGTCATTAGTCTAGTTTGCCAGGGCAGGGAGAAAGAGGACTGAGAATCAAATTTGAGACTGAAGTCAAAGGAAGCAACACTCAGTTTTTAAATTCACAATGTGCTTATTTGAATAACTGAAAGTGGCTACACAGTTATGGAGTCAGAATGCGATGCCTGAAGGGAGCCTGCTCCCTAGCCTGGAAACTGATGTGTGCTTGTGACTAATTCAAACTCGGGTCCACTTGCCTGCCTGAGGTAAAGCTAATCTACTGACACCAGGTTGCGATGAAGGAAAGTTCAGTGTTTAGCGCAGGGTGCAAAGCAAGGCATCCAGGTAGCTAGTGCTTATAAGGCCCGAACTCCCCAAAGGCCCTCAGGGAAAGGGTTCAAAAACAGAGTGGCAGAAGGTGGTTGTGGAGTGTGATTTTTATCTCGTGGACAGTCTTCTGATTGGTTGGTGGTGAGCTAATCATGAATGAACACCATCAACCTTCTGGTTCCAGCCATCTGGGGTCCACACACTTGTGGGCAGCACGTAGTTAACTTTTTCCACCTGGTGGGGGTTTCATTAGGATATGTCTCAGAATATTATTGATAGCGCTTGAGGAGGAACTGAAGGTCCTTCACTTTTATTCACGGTTCAGTTCAGTTCAGTTCAGTCACTAGGTCGTCTCCAACTCTTTGCGACCCCATGAATCACAGCACGCTAGCCCTCTGTGTCCATCACCAGCTCCCGGAGTTTACTCAAACTCATGTCCATCGAGTCGGTGATGCCATCCAGCCATCTCATCTGTTGTCCCCTTCTCCTCCTGCCCCGAATCCCTCCCAGCATCAGGGTCTTTTCCAATGAGTCAACTCTTTGCATGAGGTGGCCAAAGTACTGGGGTTTCAGCTTCAACATCAGTCCTTCCAATGAACACCCAGGACTGATCTCCTTTAGAGTGGACTGGTTGGATCTCCTTGCAGTCCAAGGGACTCTCGAGAGTCTTCTCCAACACCACAGTTCAAAAGCAGCAATTTCTCGGTGCTCAGCTTTCTTCACAGTCCAACTCTCACATCCATACATGACCACTGGAAAAACCATAGCCTTGACTAGACAGACCTTTGTTGGCAAAGTAATGTCTCTGCTTTTGAATACGCTATCTAGGTTGGTCATAACTTTCCTTCCAAGAAGTAAGCGTCTTTTAATTTCATGGCTGCAATCACCTTCTGCAGTGATTTTGGAGCCCCCCCAAAAATAAAGTCTGACGCTGTTTCCACTGTTTCCCCATCTATTTCCCATGGAGGGATAGGACAGGATGCCATGATCTTCATTTTCTGAATGTTAAGCTTTAAGCCAACTTTTTCACTCTCCTCTTTCACTTTCATCAAGAGGCTTTTAAGTTCCTCTTCACTGTCTGCCATAAGGGTGGTGTCATCTGCATATCTGAGGTTATTGATATTTCTCCCGGCAATCTTGATTCCAGCTTGTTCTTCTTTCAACCCAGCGTTTCTCATGATGTACTCTGCATATAAGTTAAATAAGCAGGGTGACAATACACAGCCTTGATGTACTCCTTTTCCTATTTGGAACCAGTCTGTTGTTTCATGTCTAGTTAGTTCTAACTGTTGCTTTCTGACCTGCATATAGGTTTCTCAAGAAGCAGGTCAGGTGGTCTGGTATTCTCATCTCTTTCAGAATTTTCCACAGTTTATTGTGATCCACACAATCAAAGGCTTTGGCATAGTCAATAAAGCAGAAGTAGATATTTTTCTGGAACTCTCTTCCTTTTTCGATGATCCAGCGGGTGTTGGCAATTTGATCTCTGGTTCCTCTGCCTCTTCTAAAACCGGCTTGAACATCTGGAATTTCACAGTTCACGTATTGCTGAAGCCTGGCTTGGAGAATTTTGAGCATTACTTTACTAGTGTCTGAGAGGAGTGCAATTGTGTGGTAGTTTGAGCATTCTTTGGCATTGCCTTTCTTTGGGATTGGAATGAAAACTGACCTTTTCCAGTCCTGTGGCCACTGCTGAGTTTTCCAAATTTGCTGGCATATTGAGTGCAGCACTTTCACAGCATCATCTTTCAGGATTTGAAATAGCTCAACTGGAATTCCATCACCTCCACTAGCTTGGTTCGTAGTGATACTTTCTAAGACCTACTTAACTTCACATTCCAGGATGTTTGGCTCTAGGTGAGTGATCATACCATTGTGATTCTCTTGGTCATGAAGCTCTTTTTGTACAGTTCTTCTGTGTATTCTTGCCACCTCTTTTTAATATCTTCTGCTTCTGTCAGGTCCATACCATTTCTGTCCTTTATTGAGCCCATCTTTGCATGAAATGTTCCCTTGGTATCTCTAATTTTCTTGAAGAGATCTCTAGTCTTTCCCATTCTGTTACTTTCCTCTATTTCTTTGCATTAATGGTTAAACTGCTATTACTTTCTTGCTCGACCATTTTCCTTTCTTTCTGCATTTTCTGTCTTCTCTGATTAAATTTACTCTTCAGAACTTGGGGAAGGTCTGGGAGGATAAAGTTTTTCTACAGAAAAGAGGCAGGTGGAGGACTTTGGGAAGGTGTCTGTTACAGGAAGGCCCCATAGAGTCCTTGCTTGGTTACAGGGTGAGAACACAGTTAGTTTTAGCACTTATTAGGGAAAAAAATCTTTTAATGTTCACAACCTGTGAGAGACTGCTCGTGAAAGCGGCATATCAGTGTCTGATGCTATGAGATCAACAAGAGATACAGCTATGGACTTAAATTCACTCACCTATAAAGAGAGGTAGGTTGGATAAGATGATAATCTCTAAGGTCATTCTCAAATCTCAAATTGTATCACTTAATTTGAAGCACCTAAGTTCAGTGTTAACACATTGGCTCTTGTGAACCAATATTTTGCTAGTGATTTTCTTTTCTCTGAAACTACATTTATGATAACAGGATTTGACCACTTGAGTAAGAGTGAAACTAAAGAGCTTTTTAAATTCGGTTACTAAAATACTTTTAAGATTCTGCTTCTAAAGCAAGCATTACCAACAATAAGAAGCAATGTAATTTCTACCCATATGCATCCCAAGCATGTCAATGAAATTTCGGTTTATGCAGACACTTACTTTACTGGGTTTAATGAGAATCTAAAAATAAGAATGAATGTCCTATGTGGAGATAAACACGTTGACAAATTTCTTTGACACAGAGTTCCCAACACTGAGGAACACATTCTTCCAACTCATACTTTGGCCTCTTTAAGCTCTCAGATTACTCACTTCTAGCAAACTCAATGACGCATGTGTTCCAGAAATGATTCCTGTAATTCTTCCACATTACTGTAGAAATCAGCTAAGGTCGCAGAATGCAAATCAGTGATTTTACCATACAAAATTTATTCTAGTTTTCCTCCTGGGAAAAACCTTGTGATTGAAATACACCAGTTTTTGAGCATATTTGAAGCCCATTTTGCAGCTGCAAATACAAAAATATTAAAACTGGAGCAGCAAATAATAGTCATTGTATCTGAGTGACTATGTTATAAAATATATAAAACATGGCATCTGGGTGACTAAATTATACAAGAAGAAAAGCTATCTGAAATTGACTCTTGGAATTCATTGCTGTTTTGAGCAAACTTTTTTCCTATAATTTAGAGGATAGATAAAATTACCAACAATAAAATTTTGGGGAAGCTAGATGTATCATTTCAGTGCAAAACAAACAAACAAAAGGATGTTTAAATATCTGATCTGAAATACTTATACAGTCTTGTTTCTTTGGCAGGTTTGGACTGACCACCTGATTGGAATTTTCATAGAGATGGAGGGATGTAGAAAAGTGCATCTCAATCATTTATTCTTTTATTTAATAGGAATTGAGTTGAAATTTTCAACTTTAGTCAAAAGTAGTAATAAAAGGGTAAGGCAAGCTGCTCATTTAAGTAAATTTGAAATGGTTAAAAAGTGTAAATTTAATAGTTTTTATCCAGAATATTGAGGTGTTATGATGTTTTTCCTGTCTTGTATAGTTTTTAAACTTTTATTTCTGTATATATTACTTAAAAATTCTAAAAATGCTATTTTATTTGGAAACAAAAAATGTGAATATTATATATGTTACATATTAATAGTGGTGGTAGTAGCAGTGAAAGTCAGTCAGTTGTATTCGACTCTGTAACCCCCATGGACTCCAGCCTGCCAGGTTCCTCTGTCCATTGAATCCTCCAGGCAAGAATACTGAAGTGTGTTGCCATTTCCTTCTCCAGGGGATCTTACAAACCCAGGGAGCAAACCTGGGTCTCCTGCAATGCAGGCAAATTCTTTATCATGTGAGCCACTAGAGAAACCCCATAGCTTATATATGTGTATATACATATTATATATGCATAGATATATATGATATTAGAGGAGGAAAAATGGAAGCAGTGACAGATTTTATTTTCTCAGGCTCCAAAATCACTGCTGATGGTAACTGCAGCCATGAAAATGAAAGATGCTTGCTCCTTGGAAGAGAAGCTATGACAAACCTCAGTTCAGTTCAGTTGTCACTCAGACATGTCCAGCTCTTTGCAGTACCACGGACTGCAGCATGCCAGGCTTCCCTGTCCATGACCAACTCCTGGAGCTTGCTCAAACTCATGTCCATTGAGTCAGTGATGCCATCCAACCATCTCATCCTCTGTTGTCCCCTTCTCCTCCTGCCTTCAATCTTTCCCAGCATTAGGGTCTTTTCCAGTGAGTTAGTTCTTTGCATCAGGTGGCCAGCGTATTGGATTTTCAGCTTTAGCATCAGTCCTTTCAATGAATATTCAAGACAGATTTCCTTTAGGATTGACTGGTTGGATCTCCTTGCAGTCTTAGGGATTCTCAAGAGTCTTTTCCAACACCACAGTTCAAAAGCATCAGTTCTTTGTTATTCAGCCTTCTTTATGGTCCAACTCTCACATTCATACATGACTATTGGAAAAACCATAGCTTTGACTAGATGGACCTTTGTCGGGAAAGTAATGCTTTTTGATATGCCATCTGGGTTGGTCATAGCTTTCTTCCAAGGAGCAAGCATCTTTTGATTTCACAGCTGCAGTCACCATTTGCAGTGATTTTGGAGCCCGAGAAAATAAAGTCTGTCACTGTTCCCATTGTTTCCCCATCTACTTGCCATAAAGTGATGGGACCGGATGTCATGATCTTCTTTTTTTTTTTTTAATCTCAGTTTTATTTATTTATTTATTTTACTTTACAATATTGTATTGGTTTTGCCATACATTGACATGAATCCGCCATGGGTATACATGTGTTCCCCATCCTGAAACCCCCTCCCACCTCCCTCTCCATCCCATCCCTCTGGGTCATCCCAGTGCACCAGCCCTGAGTACCCTGTATCAAGGCATTGAAACATGTAAATTATCACATGTTAAACAAATCACCAGTCCAGGTTCGATGCATGATTTTCACTTTTTGAATGTTGAGTTTAAGCCAGCTTTTTCACTCTCTTCTTTCACTTTCATCAAGAGGCTCTTTAGTTCCTCTTCGCTTTCTGCCGTAAGGGTGGTGGCATCTGCATATCTGAGGTTATTGATATTTCTCCTGGTACTCTTGATTCCAGCTTGGGCTCCATCCAGCCTGGCATTTTGCATGACGTACTCTGCACATAAGTTAAATAAGAAAGGTGACAACATACAGCCTTGAAGTACCATTTCCCAATTTAGAACCAGTCCATTGTTCCATGTCTGGTTCTAGCTGTTGCTTCTTGACCTGCATACAGATTTCTCAGGAGGCAGGTATGTTGGTCTGGTATTCCCCTCTCTTTAAGAATTTTCTACAGTTTGTTGTGATCCACACAGTTAAAGGCTTTAGTGTAATCAATGAAGCAGAAGTAGATTTTTTTTTGAATTCTCTTTTGTGTGTGTGCATATTGAGTGCAGCACTTTCATAGCATCTTCTATTAAGATTTGAAATAGCTCAGCTGGAATTCCATCACCTCCACTAGCTTTGTTTGTAGTGATGCTTCCTAAAGTACACTTGACCGCACTCCAGGATGTCTGGCTCTAGGTGATTGATCACACCATCATCGTTATCTGGGTCATTAAGATCTTTTTTGTGTAGACCAATGCTGTAAAGAACAATATTGCATAGGAACCTGGAATTGACAACCTTGACAGTGTATTAAAAAGCAGAGGCATTACTTTGCTGACAAAGGTCCATATAGCCAAAGCTATGGTTTTTCCAGTAGTCATGTACAGATGTGAGAGTTGGACCATAAAGAAGGCTGAGTGCCAAAGAAATGATGCTTTTATGTTATGGTGCTGGAGAAGACTCTTGAGAGTCCCTTGGACAACAAGGAGATCAGACCAGTCAATCTTAAAAGAAATCAACCCTGAATATTCATTGGAAGGACTGATGCTGACATTGAAGCTCCAGTGCTTTGGCCACCTGATGCAAAGAGCTGACTCATTGGAAAAGACCCTGATGCTGGGAAAGATTGAAGGCAACAGTAGAAGAGGGCGAGAGGGTTAGATAGTATCACCAACGCAATGGACTTGAATTGAGCAGACTCCGGGAGATAGGAGGCAGTATAGGACAGGGAAGCCTGGCATGCTGCAGTCCTTGGGGTCACAGAGTCAGAGATGACTTAGCGACTGAACAACAACAACAAAAGTATATATGCATATATTTTAATCTCCATATGAATATATATAATTATGGAGAAAGAGAAAAATACAAAATATGACATATGTGAGCGTCTAATATGTACAACCTCCTTATATGGTTCCTCCCAGTAAACTGTGAGATTATAGCTTTGCTTACAGATGAGGAAGCATGCTCAATAAATCTTAGAAACTTGTTCGAGATCACGCACCTAGTTAATGGTAGATAAAAATTGATTTTTAGTCTACTTGATTTTAATCCCATGCTCTTCTCACACTGCTGTGTCATCCCCTTTCTGAAAACCGACTAAGGAAGCAAGACAAATCTACAAAAGAAATGAATAAGTGATTATTTCTTTTACAAATGAATTCTCACTCTGGATTTTTTTTCAGTGATCATTGTTTAAAATAGCATTTGCTTATATATGCAATTCACTGCATAGCGTTTTCAGGAATGTAGGTAGTATATGTATTATATGGAGTATTACAAGTATCGTGAGCCCACAAGCTGAAACTACTGAGCCTGCATGCCACAACTACTGAAGTCTGAGTGCCCTAGAATCCATGCTTTACAAAAGAGAAGCCACCAGTAAGAGCAGCCCGCACACCACAGCTAGGCCGCAACTAGAGAAAGCCTGCACGCAGCAATGAAGACCAAGGGCAGCCAAAAGGAATTCTTTAATTAATTAATAAAATGAATGTAATAGACGTGTTCTGGGTTTCAAAAGATCTATGTTGCTATATTCCATATGTATTACTTACTGACATCTTGACCAATCCTTTGAAGAGAACAGAAATGACCCTGAAAGGAGACCATATGTGTAAGGCATCAGGCTTGTCATAAACACCAAGGTTTATTAAATCCCTACAGTGTGTCAAATAGTGCTCAGGCCAGGGCAGACAAATGTACAAAACAGCTTTTCTACCGTCAAGTCCCGTGAATAGTATGGCTCCAAGGTAATTAGAGATAGAGAGATACAGTCACATATTTCTAGTGATGTATTATACATCATGTTTCCCAAGCCACACTGGGTAAGAGGTAAAAGAAGAGGATCAGAAAATCAGGACAAATATATTATTTCCTTCACTCTGCCTATTCACTTGACTCCTTTAAAACTGTTATGGATTATTTCTGAGCTGTCCTTAGGGAGAGTCTCACTATAACGGACGTGGCACAAACACCATTCTACTTTTTTCCCAGCCACAGCTTCTCTGCCCAGGGGAGGGCCTGCTGCCACGTTTCCCAATGCCAAAGAGCAGATGCTACTGCCCAGGGTGCTTGCCTTGGCTCCCTCCTACCTACTGCCCCCAGCTTTTCCCCATGCTAAAGCCATTTCATTGCACCAAAGTCACCGATCAGGGACAGCTTTGGTGCAGAAATCTCATGCTGTGTTCTTCACTGGTCTGTGGAGAATCCCTGTCCCTCTTTTGTATCTCATTCCTAGTCTCTGTGTAATTCATGTCTTCAGGCTTCTTCTGTGGAAAGAAATAAAGCTACCTTAGCGTGTGCTTCACTCAGTCATGTCTGACTCTTTGCAACCCCATGGACTGTAGCCCACCAGGCCCCTCTGTCCATGGGATTCTCCAGGCAAGAAAATTGGAGTGGGTTGGCATGCCCTCCTCCAGGGAATCTTCCTGACCCAGGGATCGAACCCACGTCTCCTGCAGGGCAGGCAGATTCTTTACCGTCTCAGCCAAGAATGTCCAAAATTTTCCTTTGTCCTCATTTATTGAACTCCAGTAACTTAGTAGTCCCCACCCATGTCTGAGTATCTTAATTATGGGAATCTGAGAGCGTTTCTGTACATGCAGAAACAAGTCTGTTCAGATTTTTCTACCATTTGAGTCCTCTCTAGACTTGCTTTTCTATTTTCTGGTCTCTTCCCTCCAAGCAAAGAATGCTTAAAAATAGAGCCTTCAGAATCATTAGCCCCAAACACACAATATTGGATTCTGTACAGCACCGAGTCCTTATAATAAAAATGTCCACGTTTGGTTTAAACAAAGCTAAGTTAGTGTCTCTTATTTTCAACAAAAAGAATCTCAACTGAAACAAGCGTGGAAGGAAGGAGTGGTTTGTTTATCTCTGAACACGGTTACTTTTTCTGTTCTGAATCCTTCCAGTTCTTCAGAATTCCCAAGATTATCCCCAAGTTCTCCATTACTAGTTATATCCTACAAAATGAGTCTCTCTCAGATGAATTAATGTTGAGGGTTTAACTCGATTTTCTGAAGTGATTTGTTGTCAGCATTAATTAACAGAACAGATTGTTGGGTAATTTCCTTTTCCTCTGATACTGCAAAGTTTAACATTCTCAGTCTCATTAATATGTGTTTTATAAACAGTTAAATTGAAAAATGTTCTTTTAATAAACAACTCTCAGTGCAGCTGTACTGCAAATAATACGATCTTATAAAGGTCTAGTTCTGGCTATACACTGAGAGACTTGTAATTTGGTCCTAGGCAAGGAGGCCCATCATTTACTTGTTGCAAGACATTAAGTCAGGCATTTAGTATCCCTAAAATTATTTCACCGTCTTTAAAACAGATGACAGATGTTGTGAAAAGGGCACTGTTGTGAAAAGGCAAAGTGCATGATATTAATGACAGAATAGTAAACAGAAGACATTGAGAGTACTTTCTTAGTTTCTTTGTAGAAGATGTGTACAACTTTTTCTTACTTGAGAGCTTTTCATAATACTTTTGGAAGTACTACAAGAAAAATATTTCAAATAGTATTCAAGCTAAAATTAGTAGAGAAATAATGGTGTATTTGAGTGAATAAATATTTTTGGCAGTTGTTCAGTCACTAAATCATGTCCAACTCTTTGCAACCTCATGAACTGCAGCACGCCAGGCTTCTCTGTCCTTCACTATCTCCCTGAGTTTGTGCAAACTCACATCCAGTGAGTCAGTGATGCCCATCCAGCCATCTCATCCTCTGTTGTCCCCTTCTCCTCCAGCCCTCAATCTTTCCCAGCTTCAGGGTCTTTTCCAATGAGTCAGTTTTTCTCATCAGGTGGCCGAAGTATTGGAGCTTCAACTTCAGCACCAGTTCTTCCAATGAATATTCAGGGTTGATTTACTTTAAGATTGACTGGTCTGATCTCCTTGCTGTCCAAGGGCCTCTCTAGAGTCTTCTCTAGAGAGAAGACTAGAAGCTGGAAGGCAGAGCAACCAGAGATCAAATTGCCAGCACACGCTGGATCCTACAAAAAGCATGTGAATTCCAAAAGAACATTTACTTCTGCTTCATTGACTACCCTAAAGCCTTTGACTTGTGTGGATCACACCAAGCTATGAAATATTCTTAAAGAGGTGTATTTTAATGAATCAATAGTTTTGGCAGTATATACCATATATTTAGGGCTTCCCAGGTGGCCCTAGTGGTAATGAAACCACCTGCTAATGCAGGAGTCATAAGAGAAGTTGGTTTGTTCCCTGGGTTGGAAACATCTCTTGGAAGAGGGCATGGTAACCCATTCTAGTACTCTTGCCTGGAGAATCCCATGGACTGAGACTGGTGGGCTACAGTCCATAAGGTCACAAAGAGTCGAACATGACTGAAGTGAATTAGCATACTTGCATGCAATACATATTTATGAATTCATTAGAATGAACTAAGAATATGTATTTGTCAAAATCTTCTTTGTAGTCTTTTTAGTGCTTGTTGCAGGTGACATCTTCTCTAGATTTATTAGAATCAGCCTACCTAAACAGATGCTAACTCAATCACATTTTAGGATGGGGAGAGGGGAGGCAGGGATAAAGTTTAATTCTGTGCTTGCTTCAGGGCTGCTGATGATATTAATATGCTCAATTTTTCAATAGGTGCTAGACACCATCATCTGAATTAGATTAAAAATTAAGATTAACCAGGCAATGGATTTGGGACTTCTGATGACTGTTCACCTGAGAACATTTCTTATTTGACATTCCAAGTATTTCTTTCTCCTTTCACTCCTATCCTAACAACACCTTTTTTTGTCATCATCTTACACACAGCTATTGTATGTTTGTTGAGCCCTTTGGTTGTTTTAGCATCCTTGGCATTACTAATGCTATACAACATCACATATCCAGAATATGGTTGTGACTCAATTATCTAATACATATAAAATGACTAGAAGAGTGTGCTCATATAACATCAATGTAATTTAACATGGGTTTGTTTCTATCAAGTCAATTAATTTAAATAGAATATACCACTAAACATATTGCACTGCAACTACTAGCCTGTATTTTTATTCAATAGAAACACTTGGATTCTTCTAATTATCAAAAAGTCTGAGTTAGCGGTATACAAGTCAATGAGGTAACATCTCCTACATGCAGTTGTGTCCTCTAATTTTTTCTCTTTCTCTGTAACATATTCCCTGCTTCCAGAAATAAATTGGAAGAAACTTCCTTTTGCCCTCTGCAAGATAAATTGAGCTTCTTTGTGTGAAAGCAAAGCAAGTAGAAAAAAATGATTTTTTTCCATTTTGGGCAGCTCTGTTGAGTTGTAGTGTCATTGCACAGCAGGCTTTTATAGATAAGAAAGTCAGGTGTGGAGGGACAAGAGTTCTCAAGGAGAAAGAAGCATATGTGGGGAGAAAGGAGAAAGCATACCTGGCAAGACTGTGATTTGTGATCTACTCGAGAAAAAGGAAGACAGCATTATGGGACAGAACATGGACTAAGGGAGCTAACTTGTATAAGGTTTTAGCTGGGCCTGAAAATAGACATTAAGTGTGCCTGGCAGTTTATAAAATCACATTTAATCTTCATACCAACTCTTAAATGTAAGTATTATCATCTAAATTTTATTCGTGAGGAAATTGTAGCTCAGGGAATTAAAAGACTAATAAGGGACGGGATGAGGAATTTGATGCCAGATCTTCTGATTCTATTAGATCCATTCAAGTCCTGCCTACCCCACCTTTCATAGAGTCTTCTTTGTCATCAACAGAAAGTGTTTGCTAGCTGAATTAAAAGTCAGCCTGTGGTTGTGGGGCCAGAGTGAAGGATAAAGGGCATGGCAACCCACCCCAATATTCTTGCCTGGAAAATTCCATGGACAGAGGATGTTGCTTCCTCCTTTGGGCTCAGTCTTAGGACATCTTTACATATCTGTAGCCATTAGACTTTATAAAATCCTCACAGCATAGTTTCTCTCTCTCTCTTTGAGTATTTGCTGAATGTCATCAGTTCAAATTAGATGATAAGTTCCTGAGGGCATGAAGCAGGTTTGTTTTGCTCGCCACCTTATAGACAACAGCCCAATACAATGCAGGAGCATAGTAACATTTGGATAAATTTTAAATTATCCAATTATCCAACTATGGATAATTTTAAAAATAAATGTTCTTTTTAGAACAGTTTTATTGATATACAGAATTATTGTGAAGATGGTACAGTCTTCCCATATATTCCACTTTCAGTTTCCACTATTATTAATGTCTTACATTAGTGTGGAACACCTATCACAATTAGTGAACCAATATTGATACTATGCGGAGAAGGCAATGGCACCCCACTCCAGTACTCTTGCCTGGAAAATCCCATGGATGGAGGAGCCTGGTAGGGGGCAGTCCGTGAGGTCGCTAAGAGTCGAACACAATTGAGCGACTTCACTTTCATGCATTGGAGAAGGAAATGGCAACCCACTCCAGTGTTCTTGCCTGGAGAATTCCAGGGATGGGGGAGCCTGGTGGGCTGCCATCTATGAGGTCGCACAGAGTTGGACACGACTGAAGCGACTTAGCAGCAGCATTGATACTATGAGCCTCCCTGGTGGCTCAGATGATAAAGAAACTGCCTTCATTGCTGGAGACCTGGGTTCAGTCTCTGGGTCAGGAAGATCCCCTGCAGAAGGGAATGGTATCCCACTCTAGTATTCTTGTGGAGAATTCCATGGACAGAGGAACCTGGTGGGCCACAGTTCATGGAGTCACACAGAGTAGGACATGACTGAGTGACTAACATTTTCACTTTCAGTTTTCATTGATTTCGTTCAGAAATCCTGTGAACTCTAGTTTTCTTAAAATCCAATATCCTTTTAATTTCCAGAATCTCATCTGGAAACTGCATGCCGTAATCCACGGGGTTGCAAAGAGTCCAACATGACTGAACGACTGAACAACAACATCTAGGACACAATATCACACTCAGTAATCAAGTCTCTTTATGGCTGTGACAACTTAGACATCTCTGTTTTGAGGACCTTGAAAATTTCGTGGAACACTAGTCATATATTTTGTAGAATGTCCCTCAGTTGAGATTTGTCTGATTATTTTTTTTCCTCTCATGCTTGGATTGGGTAATGTGCTTTGGGGAGGATGACCACTTAGGTAGAATGTCATTCTCACTAAATCATATCAAGGGTACATACTAACCATGTGACTTATCACTGTTGGTGTTAACTTTGATCACCTGGCTTGAGGCAGTGTTTTTCAGGTTTCTTCACTATACAATGTTACTCTTTTGTTTCTCCCCTTCCCTTGTACTATTTGGAAGAAAATCATTATGCGGAGCCCATCTTTAAGTAGTGGGGATAAGTTGCATTTTCTTTAGGGTGGAGTATCTACAAACATTATTTGGAATTTTTCTGCTCAGATTTATTTCTACTTTACTTACTTATTTATCTAATCATTTACATCAGTGTGAACTCATGGATACTTACTTTATGCTTTGGGTTAGAATCCAATGCAACGTTGTTTTTTTTTCTGAAATTATTTCAACGCTTGTCATTAGGAACTGTTTCAGTTGGCTCCCGTATACTTTGACACTCCCCCACCCCTCATCAGTGCAGGGTTTTGTTTTGCTTTGCGTGCTTTCTGACACTACAAGTTGCTCTAGGCTCGTTTTTCGTATTTTATGTGGAAGTCCTAAAATCATCTATTTCTGCAAGGAATTCTCATTTCTTTTCTTGGAGAATGGTGTTAGAAACCAAGAGCTGGGCACCAGAAGTGCTCATTGCTGTTGAAATGTCATTGCTTCTAAGTCCTCTCAGATGACAAAGCAAGGAGATAGGTGTATGTATTCTTACCAGTATTTATACACATATCTATAAATATTTTTGTATGCACCATTTGTATCTATGTTAAGTTAAATATTAGCTTATACTGATGCCTCCAACTCTAACTTGTTACCACATGGACTGTTCTAGACTCTTCCCATTGCTTGTCTGTAATCTCCCACTCCAATAGTGAGAAACCTGGCTTCCATCATTTGCTATCCATTTGTGCACTAATTCATTTCCAATATCCATTAGTGGTTTTAGAATTGTTAACCTATATTTCACAGGAAACAACTTTATCAACTATAGAACATGTAGAACCCTTTTAGACTTATAGACTCCCCTGATTTCCAGTGTTTTTTGGGACAGCACCCTAATTCTTTGCTGTCTTCATTGAGGTTGTTTCATAAATCTATAATATATTTAGATTCCTTTGTCACAGTCTAAATTCAATCCTGGGATCCTCTGACCTCCAAAATGATTTTTTAAATATTTGCATACATTAAGGTTGCACGTTATGTTGTAATGTTCTGCGGGCTTTGACAAATGTGTAGTGTCACATATCCACTATTTCAGGATCATACAGGATAGTTTCATCACCCTAAAAATCTTTTGCATTTCACCTATTCAACCTTACCCACTCACCTCCCACCTGAATATCTGGCAACCACTGATCTGTTTAATGTCTCCATAGTTTAGCCTTTTCCAAAAAGTCGTATAATTGGAAGTACACAGCATTTTTTTTAAACCACTGAATGATATTTCATTGTATTAATGAAGTAATGTTTGTTTATCCATTCCTATTGAAGAGCATTTTTGTTGCTTCCAGTTTTGGGCAATTATGAATAGAGCTGATATAAACATTCATCTGTAGCTTCTTATGGACATTGTTTGCAAATAAGTTGGGCAAACACCTAGAAGCACAACTGCTATAAGACTATTAGTTTTATAAGCAACTGTCTTCCAAAGTGTATGTACCATTTTGTATTCCCACCAGCTTTAAATGAGAGTTCCTATTGCTTCACTTACCTCTGTGCACTTAGTATTATCAGTATGTTGGATTTTAGCCGTTTGAATAGGTATGTAGTGTTATCTCTTTGTTGTTAACGCATTTTTCACAGGGAAGAGTACCATTTACTCATGTTTCTTCTAAATATACAATTTACAAATTACCTTCTGGACCAAACCCTCATTTTACAAATCAGCAAATTGAGGACCAGTTACTTTTCAAAGTCCCAGTGGCATCTGATAGAAGGGAACGCATACCAAGGCTGTTGGTGGAGCCATTTTCTACAATCAAAAAACAAACAAACAAAACAATAATAATAATATGGTTAAGCTTGTTGGATAGAGTTTGAAGAAGTCACATGGCAAGAGATGTTTTTTGAGAAACAGAGACATGAATGGTGAGCATGAGCAGATCCTTTGTGCCAGGCATTACATGGGCTCAGTGAGTGATATGGGGCCATGTTTCTGAGGCTAAGATGGAAAGTCATTGAGTATGCAATCCTGTTAGCTTTATATGGAGAACAATTCTACTTCCTGACTCTGTGATTGCATCTTTTTTAAAACCTAGAAGGATTAGAGTAAATCCATGGGACATTGGAAGGGGAAATATATCCCTCAATCCTTTATGTTTCTTGTTTGTAAAACAAAAATATGGAATAAGAGTACCTGCTGTTTACCTAGAATTTTTGTCTGGATATGAGAATCTTGACTGCAAAGTTCATTGAAGTTTCATTATAGTCCAGAAGTCTTGATGTAACAATATATGAGGAAATTCTTTATCTTGGATTTTATTAAGAAAATAGAAGAATTAATCTGTGGTTAGTGAGTCTATATTATAAAATGAAAATTATATGAACTTGACTACATAGCTAATATGAACAAATAGTAGTATATAACAAACTAAAAACCCTGTTCTGGTAGTAATTCTGCTTCCTCCAGCCCAAAGAACTGGTGAAACCCTCTGCTAGACAGGACCAAAGAAAGCAAACAAACATTTTTGTGTTAGTTCTTTATCCAGGGCCTACCTTGCTATTCTGCTGTGCCTCACACTCTTATGTCCCAGACTCCATGTGCAGATAGATTACTTTCTTCATTGGTTTTACATCTAATTGCATAGAATTTTCTGTATTTCTAGTTGCAGTTGCCCAAAGTGCAGATGCAGTGTTCTGAGTGAAAGGTGTTTATTATCTCTAGCCTTTTTATTCATGTAATTGCTCAGCCATAATCAAATCTCTACAAGACACTGGATTCAGCTTTCCCTATTGCTTTGCACATGCATGCTCTGAGGTGTACTGTCCTGGTGATTTTTGCTTTGTGGAGGGAAAGAGCTGCTGCTTAAGTGGGGATGACCTGAGAATGTTCCCCAAAGGTAGAGAATTTGTGGATTCTTTAGACTGATCAAGTGGGCATTAGTAATTACCTGGTGTGGCAGTTGGAATGGGAGCTCCCAGTGTTATTTTTCCCTACCCAGAATTGGCTGGGGGGTGGCCCTGTGTGCCAACCTCCTTTTAACAGCAACCCTTCCCAGAGGCAAAGAATGCCA
Organism: Capricornis sumatraensis; assembly: GCF_032405125.1. Classification (NCBI taxonomy): domain Eukaryota; kingdom Metazoa; phylum Chordata; class Mammalia; order Artiodactyla; family Bovidae; genus Capricornis; species Capricornis sumatraensis. Next base: position 16,523,925 of record NC_091084.1, read on the forward strand.
ACTGTGTTGAATCATTTTGGGATCTGTAATTTCTGTATACTTGTCTGACCTGAAGGCATGAGATGGATCTCAGGAGCTTGGCTATAATATTTGCCGATTTTATTCTCTTCTCTTTCAAGAGATGGAAGATTGGGGTGGTGGAAGCCTAAGAAGCTCTCCCCCAAGACCTCACTCTTGCTTCAAGATTCTCAGGTCCTTTCTCTTTTATTCCCCTAAAGATCTTTAGAGTCAGGCAATTTAGAGTCACATTGATGGTGCCACATACCCGCAATGGTGTAGGATGGATAGATTGCCAAGAAGAAATTTCCTTAAGGAGGAGGCAGTTCTTACTTATAAGGTGTGGTTTTAGAGACTCTAAAAATCCTTTTTGACTCCTTTACTCAAACATTTCCCTTCCTGATCCTGGCAAAGTTCTTGAAATGTCCCCAAATCACCTACTCTCTCGGGTTTGGGTGCTAAAGTCTTTTGTAAAGTACGTGTGCTGGGCAGGTACAGGAACCAGGAAAAATTGAACTCCGATTAATTTATCAGTTAAGCCATAGTAATTTAGCAAGGGGATAGGATATGCCTGAGGGAAAAGGATGTGAGAGAGATTTGACATAGGAAGAGAAGTGATTCTTACCTTGGGTGGTTTTAAATTCCTTAGAGAGTATTTCAAAGACTTTTTCTCCAGAAAAAAAGAAAAAAATACATACAATGGAAGTGACTTTTGCTACCTGGGCATGTTCAAAAGTCAAAACTTAGAGGCAATGTTTTGTTTGAAAAGCTCTTAGCTAATGTTTAAAGAGTCGTAAGAGTTGTTTAGAGGTATTTTGCTTTCCAGTAGTATTTACGCATGTTGGAATTTGATTATCATTGATCTAGACCAAAAGTGGTATAAAAAGAATATATATATTCTGATATCTGGCCCTACACAACGGTTCCGCCTTTGAAGTACCTATTAAACTTCAGAAGGAGAAAGGGAGTGTCAATTCCTGCCTGCAGGGTATATTCCATTCTGGTTTGGACTCTTGAGCCACTATAACCTTAATGCATGCTAACAGGTTTGTTTGTGGTTGAAAGTTAAAAGTAATTAGTTGCAGGTCTAGATTCTAAAGCCAGAATAAAAGTTAAATGTGCTGTTCCCCTGAAACCAACACAAAACTGTAAATCAACTAGACTCCAATAAAATTTTTTAAAAACAGAAAAAAATCTGTATATTCTAGAACCCGTAAAACTAAAACTGATTTGCTAATGTTGCATTCAAAGGGAAACATGAGTAGTGTCCAATGTTTTAATATAAAATAAAAAGCATTCATCACCCCCCCCCCCCCCGACAATTTTTGGACAAAACGAGGCTCTACTGCACACACAGGGCTAACTCCTGTTTCAGAGCATTTGTTGTTTCAGGTGCTTAAGGGGATAGAAAACAGAGCAGCTGGGAAGGGAATGGGAACGAAAGGTGATGAGAACAGGGCAGAGAACAGAGAGCGAGGGAGGCAGAGAGAGAGGTGCAGAGGATTGTGTTAAAGCCCCTCTGCTGACCTTGATTTTTCCTTGGACCAGCCCCAGCTGGAGACCTTTCTCCTTTGTAAAATTCCCTTTACTCTCTCTTTTCTTTGCTTCTCTCCACCCACCCCAGCCCCTTCCATATGCCTAGAGTTCTCCCCTGGCCTCTTAGCACTCAGCAAGTGAAGCCCAAAGGAAGTTCCCAGTTGAATAAAGAAAAAGCATCAAGCAGTCTTATCACAACTTCCCTGATTCCTCTGGGTTTTCTTGTTATTAATTTTCTTATGCAGTGTTTCTGTAAGACAGCTGTGTTTTCAGCTGGAGAAAAGCTTGTGACCTAAAGGACAGGGGAAAAAATTGCCGTTAAGAAAGGGAGCGGAGAATCTGAAAAGTCAGGATTTCTTTAAATAGCAACAGCTGTAGTCAGTTTCCATATTTTCTACAGCATCTTGCCTGGCTGAATAGAAAGTAGATAGCCATTCTCTCTAGTCTGATGGTTTCCAATTTCTTTTTTTGGCGCAGGGTCATGAACAACAAATTTCTTAGTATCTGGAGAGACCATTCATTTATTCACTCTTTAAGCAAGTTCATACATTTGTTAGTTGGGAAGTTAATAAGTGATTTAGAAGCTCTGTTCACTGCAGAAGCTATAATCTCTCTATTGATATGTAAAGACACAGCTCTGCTTCTGACCCTATTTCCTCACTTGATAGGAAATAAAAGGGAGCCCATATGATTTGCCTGGAAAATCCCATGGACGGAGGAGTCTGGTAGGCTGCAGTCCATGGGGTAGCTAGAGGCGGACACGACTTAGTGACTTCACTTTCACTTTTCACTTTCATGCATTAGAGAAGGAAATAGCAACCCACTCCAGTGTTCTTGCCTGGAGAATCCCAGGGACAGGGAAGCCTGGTGGGCTGCCGTCTATGGGGTCGTACAGAGTCGGACGCGACTGAAGTGACTTAGCAGCAGCAGCAGCATATGATTTAATTTATTATTTGTTTATTGTCCAGATTAAATGAGATGACGTAGTATGTGAAAACATCAACCATAATTTAGCACCTGCAAACAGTTTGGTACATGTTAGTTTCACCTTCCTTCTCTGGACATATCTCTGCACTTCACAAGTTTCTATTCCCATCGGAACCTATGGCCCATTACTCAGAACCCTAGTATATGGCAAGAAACAACAGGACACATGTATTCGTGCTAAAGCCACTGGGGAATATTCTAATGTTACACATGGAAGAATGGCCCTGGGTGGCTTTGATATTCATTTCAATAAATTTCTATCCCTTTATTTCTCAAGTTAAAACTCCCCTGGTTATATGGACACATATCTCCACCCGATCAAGATGGAAAATCTGTGAGATCCTTTGCCACATATGTAATCTGCAAACTAAAGGATTTTGTAGTCAAACTGCTGGATTTTAAAATTTCTATCTCAAATATAGTTATGCTTTCATGCAAGTTCCATGAGTATAAAGTTTTTGTCCCTTTTCTTCTTTTCATTGTAGAATCCCAATCTCCCAATCATTTAGTGCAGAGTCTGACACATATGAACTAAAAATTATTTGTTGAATAAATGAATGAATGATTTTGTCTAGGCAGCCTAATGAAAGAACTCTGCCTCTCTGGAATGTCTGAGAATATTTAGAGATATTCTCAGGAGTGCTGAGAAAAAATGCTTTTGAGCACCTGCTAAGGGTCTGGCATTGTGTTGGGCCCCTGGGGTTTTAATAAGGCAGTCATACCCCCTGCCATGAAATGAGCATATAGCTTAGCAGAGAAGAGATAGTGTATTACAAACTGAATACTAGGGGACTGGTTTATGAGGAAAAGAAGGTACAGAGTGTTGTGGGGGCACTGTAGAGGGCCACACTCTGTGAGCAAAGTTTCTAAAGCAAGTGTTAGAAAACGTGAAAACATCTCGAAAACTTAAAAAAGTATTTCAGGTGAAAGGTACTATTATTAAAGTCCTTGTGATTATTAGCTATCTGCTCTGTCTCTTTCTTGGGATACAGAGGGAAGAGCATAGTTGCTGCAATGTATATATGACCCAGAGATGCAGCTAAAGAACCCAGCCTGAATAGGACTGCAAGCCACTTGTTCTAAAATTCTTCTTTTGAGGAAACATCTGTCTCTCTTTCGGGATGCCAACGATCACATGGGCCTTCCAGCATTAGCATCTTTTCCAGCCATCTGCAGTGTTTGCCTCCCCCACACACAGGCTTCATCACTGCACACAAACACTCCTCTTTGCCCAAACTTCAGTACCAGGCTTTACTATGAAAAATTCTGCAAAATCTCCTTGAGACCACCTCAAAGTGTCATAGTCCATGCATCTGTTCCCACGACATTGCACTTACTATTTTTACAATATATTTATCACCTTTTTAGTTCATGTGAACGCAAGGGAAAACACAGGAGAAAGACATTATTGTTTGTAGATGTTTTTATTTTTTGGTTGTCATTGTTTTTCTTTAGAGTCAGAGGCTGGAAGACAGCCTGAGATGACATTTGGTTTCATTTCCTATTAAACAATCACGTAGGCCCACTTTTAAATCTAATCTACTTTTAAGTTACTTAGAGAAGATGAAATTCTGTAGGTTTCTCTCGTAAATTATTCCAGGGTAAATAAAGCTTGTTTTCAAAAATGCCTTTTACATTTAATTCAAGTATTTCCCATCACCTCTGAGGATAAGTGTTAAGTTTCAGAGGTGTAGTAAAGAGCTAAGGTCTTGAAATCAGGTAGATCTTGGTTCAAATATGACCCCTGCTTCAGATGAATTAAGTGACTTGAGACAATTACATGACCATTTTGTATCGGGTTTTCCCATATGTGACTTGAAGAAAATAACACTTAGATAAAGAAATAATGTCTGTAATCCTGACATTGACCTAATTTCTTTCACATGATAAATGTTTGGTAAATAATGCTTATCATTTTTTTTTCTGTATCATGTCTAATTATAATATATTTGGGAGCAGGAATCATGACTTGTCTGGGTTTATATGCTGCACAGCCCTTAGACAGCACTGTGGATACAATAGATACTCAGGAATTATATATAAATGATTTAAAAAAATGATAGTAAGTGAAAGAAACAACTTGCTCTTCTCTGAACTAGGTCCATGATGGGGCAAATCATTTGTACTTTCTGAATCCTAATTTCTTCATTTGTAAAATTGTCGCTTCATAAATGACCTTTTGCAATTGAATATTTCTGAGGAGTATTTATTCTGCTTTATCAGCACTCCAGAGAAGGATGTTGTTTAGGCAAAATTTCTGAGCCTAAGAATGATTTTTTATTACTAATATGATTTTTAAATACTTTTATGTATTTTATATAGCTACATTTTAAAACATCTTTCAGGGGAAGTGTTAGAAATTTTGTCATATTTTCTTGATTAGATTTGAGATAAATGGAAGTAAATGTTGAGTTCCTGTTCCCTTCAGTATTATTTCACGAACAGAGTAGAACCAGTATTTAATACTGGTTGCCAAAGTGAAAGTGGAGGTGGGGGAAGGAGGTCTAGGAGAAAATTCTAGAACAATCCACTTTATCTGTTGTTCCGGTGACTTAATGGCTTCAGCGTTCTCCCTAGAGTGTTTCCAAAGCTCTTTACAGGATGTTCACCTTGACTCTGCCCAATATTCTCAACCTCAGCTAAATGAAACTACGTTTTATGACAGCTTAGAAGCTGCAGAAATGTAGCTTGTAAAGCCTGGGCACAGTTCCTCTTAGACAATGATAAATTCACACATATTCATTTGACTGTATTGATTTCTCAGTATTTTAGATGAATAGAGGATCGAGGTGTGTGATGGGGAGGAAGGGGAAAATTCCTTCCCATTGCTTCTTAAATAGCCTTTGGAATTTCTTTCTACACTTGACTCTTTTCTTAAATGTTGAAGGTTCCAAGATGAATGTTAACTACATCACAAAATTCTAAGAAAATGAATCATTTTGTCAGTTTTACCTAGAACTCTTATGGATTTCCAAAGAGAATGGTAACCTTCAGTTAAGTGGATAAACAATTAGGTGAAGAAAGGAGCATGTTGGTCTCAGCATAATCTTCTCATCTGATCCACTAAACTGCAAATCTCATGGAGTTCCCAGCATATACACCCGTGTTGACTGAGATACATATCAGTAATACAGAAATATTAGTGATACATGAATAGGAACAGGCAAATAAGACTTTATCCTTGTGCGTGTAGACTTACATAAATCTAGTTTTGTGATATTCTACAATGGAATTATGCTAGTATTTATTTCTTTGACAGGTAGGTGGCATTCCATAGACTTTTAGATGGACTAACTCATAATCTGGGAAAATTATTTGTCCAACTTCACATTAATTGATAACACCAATGAGAATAAAATATAAGTTACTTGATAGAATTTCACAGCTTTGTTCCATAAACACTAGATTCATATCTTTATATTCAGCAGTTTGACTTTATGCCAATGACATCAACAGAAAGAAATCCAAACTTAAGGAAATTTCCATGTTGAATCAAATAATTGTAAACAAGATATTTTTTCTTAACTTTCTAAATACTATGCCGGTGATTTCATCGGATATAGAGCAGAGTCTTTCCTTTGAGAACTTCCTTTCCCACAAATTGATTAAAAATATTCAATCCAGGAAATCCTTCTGGTACAAACTGGGAAAGTTGATATAAATGAAAATAGGTAAAATGAAAACAGTGGGTAGAATATGACATATTTATTTGATAAAATATCATAAATAGTTATGAAAAGCACAATATAATTTGGAGTCCACTAACATTTATTTTGATATCATTATTGCATATATTATCTTATTTAATGTTTACTTTAAACTAGTAAAGTAGCTTTGACTACCCCTCAATGCTCTTTTTTGAAGACAAGGAAATGGATTCAGGGAGAAGTTACTTAATAGCCCTAAACAAGTATTTGGTATGTGTGGGAACCCATATTCAATTCTTGGGTTTGAATGGTTTGAAACCATTCAACTCAGTGGTTTTCCTCTTTTTGCTGATGACTGTCAACCTTTTCTCAGTCAACACACCTGATGACTTCTGTCCATCCACAACAGTCTTCCTCTCTGAGTTGGGAAGGGAAGAGTTTTCCTTTGAGATTCCATCAGAAACTATGTATGGGTAGATGTGTGTAATTTGGAAAAGACGCCAGAGATAGTTCTACTTCCCTACTGCACATTTTAATGGACATTCTCTGTGTTATCTCACACCTTATGCCATGATGGTTTTATATAAATCTATTGATTTTAGAATAAAATGTCTTCCAGACCTCTTATTTAATAACTCTGCATTACTTTTTTGTATAAATTTACCAGGCAATAAGTTTCGTAGACTGTTTTTGGGTTAACATATTTCCTTTTATCAGAAGTAAATCTTGAAATATATAGGGCAAGAAACTCTTAACATATAGTTATGTTAAGGCTTAAATAGGGGAAAAAACCCATCAATTCAGAGGTTATAATATGAAACTGGAAATCTCTGCTTAATTCTCATCTAGTGAGAGTCTTTGACCTTGCTTAGGATGCATTAATGTAGTAGGAATCATTCCATCGAAGCTTACTCTGATATTCACATGCTCCCTAATATGCTTACAGGATTGGGGTGTAATTCCTTTCCCCATCCCTGTACACACAGGGCCTTTATTTCCTGGCCGTGGTCATCATTGGTTCCTCTTGAGGCTCTCCACCCCAGCCACATGCTGCGTCTCCCACAATCCCCTCCCTTCCTCTATGGCATGTTGGCCAAGTTACGTCCATACTTAATGTTCTGTTGTGTTTTTTACTGATTGGCTTGGGATTCCATCACAGTTTCCTCCAAATTTTTTTTTTTTTTTCAATTTGTTAGCAAAATGAAGTGGCGAGCTTTATGCTGTTGAACTGGGCATAGGAAGAATACAACATTAGAGGATTAGGACTATGTTGTTCATTGAATGTAGGTGCCCTGAGCCATCTGGAGGGCTTCCCAGCTGGCTCAGTGAGTAAAGAATCCACCTGCAATGCAAGAGATATGGGTTCAATTCCTGGGTGGGAAAGATCTCCTGGAGGAGAACACGGCAACCCATTCCAGTATTCACGCCTGGAGAATCCCATGGACGGAGGAGCCTGGTGGGCTACAGTCCATGGGGTCACAGAGTCAGACACAACCGAAGTGAACGAGCACGCATACACACCAGCCATCCGGAAATAACGTAGGTAGAGTTCTATAGATTTATCTTCGGTCTTTATGACTCATCCTGCCTGCTAAAAAGAACATTTCTACTTTCTCTCCATGTTGATGGTTTCAGTATCAAAATGATATCCTTTCAAAGTCTTTGGCCAATTTGGATTTCACAGAAAGCACAGCCATTTCAGGTTTTACCTGAGGGAAAGGCGCTGTTATTTTGCGTAAAAAAGCTGCTGTTTGTCAGGAGCCAAATCAGGAGGGGCTTTTTCACGGCTGGCCTTGCTTGTTTTAACACTCTAGTTGGATCAGCTGTGAGTCAATGGCTCTGCTTCTAACCTCAGAAATCAAATGAAAGAAGGGAGTCCTATATTTTATATATTCATCACTATCTTTTTATTGTCTACTCTCTGTTCTGTCTGGGCTCTATTGTTAGCGGGATGAAGGAGTGACCAAGCCCACAAATGATGTAATTTCACGAACCGATGTAATTTCCAACCTTTTTCAAGACATCTGAAATCTTACACTAAGAGCCCTTCTCCTGGGACTCACCTCAAGAGTTCCATATAAAAGTGCAATACCACTGGGAGGTATTGTATTTTAAGACTTATATGTCTTTGCACTTAAAACACCTTAAGGCAATGTCAATTCACACCTGAGGGATATTCATTGACAACTAGCTGAAAGCAAAATAACAGGAAAAACAGTGCATCACACAGTTTGCCAGGAAACGGTGCTAAAACAAACCAAGGACAAACTTTGTCAAGTTCACACATTCTTGGTCCTCCGTATGTGTGCAATAATCATCCTGTTGCAAGAGGTTTTGGCACATCACATTTGCAGGACACATATTTATAGTTTATTGTAAAAATTAACAGTGGTAAGCATTAATCTCAAACAGTAGACAGGCTAATGTACAATGTTAAAATGTGGAATACATTATTTTCCTGCAACCGGTCAAAATGTATTGAGAGTGTATTCATCTTTCAAGTAAATGACGGATATTGTTGTTTTGTTAGTTACTCATTCAGATTATGGTGGCCCATTTCCCTCCCTTGATGAGGTCAGAAGGGATTCCCTGGAAGGATGGGAAGCAGAAGCAACCTTTACTGAGTAGAGAGTATGTAAACCCAGACTATGCTTCTCAGCTGGGTCAAAGAGCATGGGGGTCAACTCACAGGGGCCTGTCCCACTGGGTCATCAGCACAGAAGCGCCAGAAGTAGAAACTTGGAGAAGAGTTCAGAGATTCAGAGGAGACAAGAGCAGAAAGAGAAGACTGTAATAAATGAACTGCTCCGACAAGTACTGGATGCTGAAGGCAGGGCCAAGAGTGGATCTTTGTGGATTTGCATCACCTAGTGGTTGGTCAGGTGTCTGGGGTACTTGTTCATAGTGTCTGGGATAGGATGAATCTATTCTCTGTTCTATTTAATTTGATGTGTATGTGTGTGTAGTGTGTTGAGTACTTCCTGTGGGCCAGGTTCCTGTTAGACTTTGTGACTATTAACACCATCATCACCAACACTTACTCTTATGCACTGCAATAAGTGATTTATGTATATTACTCATTTAATTCTCTTAAAAATCCCTTTAGGTGAATGTTATCTCCTTTTACATATGGGGGAGCAAGTTTGATGATATCAAAAAATGTGTCCAGGGTTACATGGGATACAACTGATAGAGCTGGAAATTGAGCTTAGTTTACACATTTTCTAAAATTTATGATCTTAGCTAGTATGCTTCAGAGCAGGCTATATACATTAATCTGTTTATAAATATTAATGAAAACAAGGAATTCAAGAATTTCCATAGCATTGGCTGAGTAATTAAAATTAAGCTTGTTAGGTTATTGGGTTTATTGGGTCATGAGGAACCCCTAAAGCAAAGAAAAAATTATTCAGTCTTCAGCTTTGCAGGTATTTCTTTTCCACTTTTGCCCATCCTCACTCCATCCTCTCATTCACCGTGTTGTGAATGTAAGAGAGTACATGATTAACAACTGGATTCAGAACTCTCTCCCAAAGATAAGTTCTTATGAGGAATTACACAGAGCACAGTGAAAGAAGTTCTGAAGAAGAAGGCATAAGATCAAAAGAAAGCGCCGATCTGGTTTAAGGCCCTGCTCTGGGTGCTGTGTGATATGAATGAATATCTTGCATCACCACTGCCTTCCAGGAGCTTAAAAATCTGTTGAGATGTTACCCCAAAGCACATGATACCTAGTGAACCAGAAAAGAATTAAATAAAAAACCTCCAAGAGATATCACTAAGCAGTTTAATTGAGAAATAATTTCTCTTTGTGCACGGTATGAGGAATCATAGAGACTGGAAAGAAAGCTTGCATTGAAGTGAAAAGAGGTTCTTAACTAGTAATCGAAAGATGCACAGGCTTTGGCTTGGAGGTGAGGCTGAGGCAGTAGGAATGGAATGAATGAAGCCATGGAAAACAACGTTAAGAGATGAGGAGGAATTCAGCTTTGTGCAGACTTGGAGCCAAGGACTGGTGGCAGGTAAGGCCAAGAAAGTGGGCTGGTGTAGAGGGGGTCAGACCGGGTGTGTGGGTGGTAAGAAGAAATCTAAAGCTGTCCTTCCACACTCCAAAATACTCCTCTTTCTAATCTTCAGAGCTGGCCCTTCCTTCCTCTTTCTTTATCCTCCAGTCCAAGACACCTATGTCCAACTGATGCTTATAAATATTAGTGTTGGCCCTGGGCTTTCAAAGCCTTGGGTATTTGGGATGCTGACCAAGGAGGGCTTTTGTTTGCAGTGTAGTGGGGTAGATACACTAGGTGGAGCTCTCCAACCAAGGCAGGAAGAGCCTCCACTGACTAGGCAAAGTCTGACTGAGGTCTACCTTCCCCTAAATCTGAAGTGAGTTGCTTTCCTACTTAGTAAAGGAATTACCATGACTTGCTTTAGTGAATCCTTCATCGCTTTAATTTTAACTATTTAGCTTTTTCATGATATTTTTGAGGTGTGAGGGCTGGGAGATTTATTTCTTAAAGATGTTTTTGAAGCTCATTTTGGCAGAGGGAATTGAGAGCTGCATTAAAAGCTGGTGCTATTCTGCTCGGATATCAGGTAGATGATGATCTTTTAAACTCAAACAACTTTCATGCCATTGAGTGTCTGTTTTGTTTCTTTCCTAGTGCTTAAAGTTTTCATACTATCGCTAAGCTTTATGGCACTAAATAACGAATCAGCAATTACAGCCCTTTCTCAGAAGTGTGAAGGAAACTCTATTTCTGCTTGAGATAAGCCTTGAGAATATTTGGAACAGAAGCTCAGTGTAAGTGGGGCATGAGGAGTCTTCAGTGGTGGGTTACTAAGGGAACGTGCCTTCCACTACCTGGTCCTTGGCCCAGTGGGGAGAGTCAGGGGTTGGCACAGCATAGGGACTCAGGAAACCATGAATTGAGCACCCATTCTATCCATATTTATCTTTGTCCACTTTTACTTCTTCTTTACCTGAAGACTAGAGCAAAAATTTCAAGGGCTAAGTGGAAATATTAGGGCCACCCAGAGCTGCCCTGTGACTTTGTCTTTTCAGAGCTGGCGATTCCCGTTCCTTTCCCATCTTCCCATTCCACTTGTGACTGCTGTGATCTTCTCTGAGACTGATGGCCCCACCCTCTTCCATTCCACCTGGACCTATTGCCCTGTCTTTTTCTCCTTCAATTAAAATGACCCTATTCCATGCTTGTGATGATTTAATAGCTTAGTCCTTATAATACTGTTATGATTTCAAAAATTGTAAAGTTCACAACTACACTTATACTTTTGTAACCCCTTGACCCAGCTTTAGACTTGTAAAAATATACTTACTGTATTTGAGACTCCTTGCTAGTTAATCTGAAGCAATAACCTTGCAGTGCCTGAGTAGAAGCAAAGCATGTCAATCACCGCTTCCCCTCAACTACATGTTAACATCATGCTTGCCTCAACAAAAGGAGTGGAGAATTTCAGGCACATGTCAGGCTGATGAAGGAGATGGCTTGTGGGTGACCAGGTCATCAAGTTCTATCAAATCGCACCTCTATGGGGAGAGTTTTAAATCACACAAAATCTCTTGGACCCCTTCTTCTGTAGCTCTGTACCCTGCCAGTATGTTGGTATGGCATTTCCAGATAGGAATAATCTTGCTGGCGCAACATTCTGGAAGGCTTGTTGCTAATGTCTGCTCACTCAAATCACCAGAATCTGATTATGATTGTCCACTGGGCACAGCTATTCCAGGTAATTATTTATTATGATATTTTCTGTGGAGTTTCACACTGGGTCTGGTAATGAACACAAGAAGAATTACATGAGGATAATTAAACAACATACCCTAGAATGTACAAGGTCCCACTTGCTAAGTAGTTAACAAGCAAATATACATACACATAGGTACATACCAAATTACCAAATCTTACACATTCAAGCAATCATAAGATTTCCCATCTTAACTCCTTAGAGAACTGGTAAATATTTGGTCAGGAATGCCTAAGGGAAATATCTATGCCCCGTTCCCCTCCCCATTTTCATCTTGTTCTAGGATGTGATTTTGTTATCTTCTGTATGCCACACTATTCCTTATTCCTCACAGGTCTGTGTTGGAATGATTTATTTCTTGAATCAGAGCTCTTATACTACTTTAGAATTCTCAGGCTCTCTGCAACTGCTCAGAATTCATACTTTGAGCTTCTATCAGCTGTATTTCAGCAGTTAAAGAATCCACCTGGCAGTGCAGGAGACATAGGAACTGCGGGTTCAATCCCCATGTCGGGAAGACCCTCTGGAGGAGGGCATGGCACTCCACTCCAGTATTCTTGCCTGGAGAATCCCATGGACAGAGGAGCCTAGTGGGCTACAGTCCATAGTGTTGCACAGAGTCTAGTGTTGCACACAGTCGAACACAACTGAAGTGACTGAGCATGCATTCACACACTCATGTGTTTCTTTAATGACCCTGCTTCCAAAGTACTACTGCCCAGGTCTGTGTAATGTTGGAACTTCTGGAGATTTTCCTTTTTTTCCCCATCAGTGTACAGTGCTGGAAATGATATAACTCTCTCCTATGCTTCACTTCATCTTTTTTTTTTCAGCCCTCTCATTTAGTGGAGGCATTATGAGTAGTTGTAGACATAACTGGCTGTTAATTGAAAAGATAACAACTTGTAGACCAACTAGTACCTTTTATAATGATCAAACCGAAGTCTTGACTGTTATAAAAGTATCATTCATTTTAGACTACTCCCCCCCTCAATCTGAAACATGCGGAGGTCTTAACGATTTTTTTGCCTATTCAGTTATGAAAACCTGAGTCTGATACTTGGGTTCTCATCTTCACTCCTGTCTTAGGGCCAAGACAGCAAGCAGTGTAGCCCATGGCACTTCTGCTGAATGTCTCCAGCCTTCTTCCACAGGGAAACCAGTCCAAAGCAAAAAGACAGTGTTACTAAAAGCCACAAACTGTGATTGGTGGGGCAGGTCATGGGAAGAAGAACAGCTTTGGCGCTCCTCCTCTCCAACAGAAAGGCTGCAAGCCCTGAGACTCTCCTAGCCTTATAAGCCCTTCACTACCTTAATGGCTAGTTGCTCGGTGCCCTGGTTGTAGAACCTGGTGGGCTTTCAGTAACCAAGCTGTACCCAGTACTCCTACTCTCTCTCTCTCTCAAGACAGTGGCAGAAACCTCAGGGGTCAGTACTGTGTTGGTTAGGAGGTAAAATTCTGGACTGAATTGGGGACCACAGAGACTTTTTCATATTCTTTTCCATTATGGTTTATCACTAGATATTAAATATAGTTCTCTGCTAAACAGTAGGACGTTGTTGTTTATCCATTCTATATATAACGGTTTGCATCGACTAGCCGCAGACTCCCAATCCATCCCTTCCCTTCCCACTCCATGTGGGCAACCACACAGGTGTTCCTTATGGATAGACTGTAAGTTTTTAATTGAACTGTAAAACACCTTTATCATTTGAACACTATTGTTTAGAAAATGCCATGATTCAAGCTGATGTGAAAATTGTGTGTGTGTATGTATTTGCATGGCTCCTTTCCCAGATCCTAAAGTCTCACTGCTTTCTTTCCTCCCAACAAATAATTATCATTATGGATTGAATTAACTGGAAATGACAAAAAGCAATGTTTGATTTTATGATTACTATAAATCAGTAGTGCCAGAAAAATATTGGCTTGATAGATCTGGACTCTTTAGTCTGAGTTCCCTGAAGGTCAGTGTTTCTTCAGCATCAGTAGGGTATCTAGTCTGTCTTCATGTTGCTTTTCTGTTTGGAGCAGAATAGACAGGGAGAAAACTTTTAAAGCCCTCTTATAAAAATGCTTCTCCTGGTTACTGCCTGAATGAGTGGCTTAACCATTTGGGTTCTTTTTATGGGGCAGTGTTTCTTTATTAGCGTAAAGGAAGTTAGCATGCTTTGAGAACAGAGGCTGCTTTATGCAACTCTTATACACAGTAATAAGAAGGTACTCAGGTTGCATTTGCTGATTAAGTGATTGCAAAGTCAACTCTAATCTGCCGCTCGACTCCTCTCTCTATTAATGAAAACAAATGTAATCCTGGCACACAAACTTTAATCTGGAAATGGCTTTTAGAAATCCACTCTACTGAATAAATGGTCCATTAGAGCCCATCAATATTAAGGTTAAGAAGGTACATTAGACTAGATGGAAGTGGGTGTCAAAGGGGGTGAGGTATATTTATTTCAAGATATTAATAGATAAAAAATTGACATCTACATTTTTACTTGTTTTCTATTCTTACTGTCAGTCTAAAATATTATAATGTCTGGAAATTATTAAGAGCTCAAAAGGGTTAAGGTTTTACCCTACCTGTAATTTAATACATGAGTCTGTTGCAGTACAATACCTGGGTTGGGAAGATCTCCTGGAGAAGGGCATGGCAACCCACTCCAGTATTCTTGCCTGGAGAATTCCATGGACAGAAAAGCCTGGTGGGCTACAGTCCATGGGGCTGCAGAGAGTCGGACATGACTGAAGTGACTTAGCACACACAGTGTCATAGATATCGGCAGAAGATACAAGACGTCTGGGCCAGAGGCAAAAGACTTCATTACTCACTGACATAGAAGTAGCGTATCAGGATTTTCTTGTGGCAGTTCCTTGAGTCTTGGTTCTCACAGGGTGACACAAAGAGGTCTAGATGACAGCTGCACACGCAGAGTGTTTCATGACAGGAGAGCTACCCTCAGCTTGGGGAACGCAAATCCATTACAGTGATCAATGAGGAAGCCTGCCCTTTGCTCCAGAGGAAAATGCTCTATCTTCCAAGGCTGCTTTCTGTACAGATATCCTTGAACACTACTTCCAAACCGAGGAAGTCAGTGCCTTGCTAACGAGATGTGCAGAAAAATGAGTCCACTGGAGAAAATGTCCTGAAAGAACGCGATCTCTATGCCCACTGCGGCTCTCCATCCCTTTTGCACTGCTATCTTTAGGCTACCATCTTGACTGGAATGTAGTGGTCCCCACTGCCTCTGGTTTCTGCTCTCAAACTGGCCTTAGAATGATGCTGGGTATTTTTATCTTCCTTGGCTCTGAACACCTGAGGATTCCCAGGGATCTCGGTAATCCATAAAGATGATTAAAACACACAAATTACCATATGTAGAACAGATAGCGAGGGGAAATTTGTTGTGTGATGCAGAGAACCCAAAGCGGATGCTCTGTGACAACCTAGAGGGGTGGGATGGGGTGGGAGGTGGGAGGGAGGTTCAAGAGGGAGGAGATATATGTATGCCTATGGCTGATTCGTGTTGATGTATGGCAGAAACCAACACTATGTTGTAATTATCCTCCAAAAATAAAATTTTAAAAATTAATACAACTAAAATTAAAAAATTGAAAATCAGGTGACAAATCAACTAAATCTCTGGCAGGAGGAAGTAACATTTATGGGGCCAGTGCGGATACCTGCTTGGCCTAGGCATAGGGAAGGAAGAAGGAATGAAAAGGAGAGGAGAAAGATACAGTGCAGGAAAGAATGGACAAATGAAAGACAAGAGGGAAAAAAGAAGAGGGCTAGAGATGCCCCCTTCCCCCATTTTAATTAAAGGGCTATGCATTCATGGGAATGAGAAATAACGAGCGCAGACTTATCTGACAGAGTTTGTCAGCCACTGATTATGACAGGCTGATGAGCAGAAAACCCAAGAGAAGGCAAGAAAAGAGGAGAGAGGGCGGAATCCATGGCATAGTTCAAATCTAACTGTATTTGCTGAGCTTTTTTCTTTGAGTATTTTTATCTGCCATTTCCAATAGAACCAGGGACAGTATTTAGCATCTATTTATGAAAAGTAAAGCAGTGAGTCATAGAATGATGGTAAGGCTAAGGCCCCAGAGGAAACTGTGGGTAGCAAAGAAATCGAGCTTTCACATATTGAACTTGCTGCAAAAGATAAAGATGCTTTTTTAAAAAGTTTCTCTCTTTGGTAGAGTGAAAAATTTAAGGGAAATTTGAAGAAAACATCTTATGTAAGTTAAAGGCGAATGTTTGATGGTTACAGTTTACAGAGAAACTTAAATTAATCCAGAGTTCTCTAAAGATGGGAATGTGGACTCCACTGGTACCAACAGCATTTGATTGTGAAGTGTGCCTCTGCCTGTAAGGTACCATCTTGATTGAGCTTCTTAATCTCCTCAACAACCATCCATGACTTTACTAAATCTCTTTAGTAGCAGATGAAACACCGGCACAAAGCTTAAATGACCTGCCCACTAGTGGACCAAACTGAGTCACCTGACTCCAAGCCCAGATTTTGGTCCACGGTGTTAGACTGCAATGGAAACTGGCTAAGTGAAAAAGCAAGGGAGAAAGCATGCCATTTCTTCCTCTTTCTTTTTGCTTAAAGTTGACCCTCCTCTCTAAGACAGACGATATGGCAGGCTACTCTTTGCCACACTCTGCTCCTGCAATGAACAGCAGCAGGGGCAAACAGATGCCTGAGTCAGGGGATGTGCTGGTCCAGTGGGCAGAGATGAGCAGCTGCCTCCTGGGGTCATTCGTGCAGAAGGCCCTCAGTTTCTCAAAGGTAGAGAAGGAGAGCTTTCCAGAGCAGCCGCCATCAACAACAATGTTTTTGGGTTCTTATGTTCTGATTTTTTTTTTTTTTCCAGAAAGTAGTTGAATTTCCTCATGAAATACTGTGGTCTTTCTCATCATCATTAAAGTGGTTCAACCTGCTGGGCTGGAAATTTGTTTTGTTTGAGCCCAGCTTTTTTTGGAACTGCTGTCTTGTACAAGTCCTGGAATCCATGGAGACGAGGAGTTAATGGGTACAAAGTGTTAAGTCCTGAGTGAACGAAAATTACAACTATCATCCAAGCAGCATCCTAAATTTGTGATTCTTTCCTAAGGCGATGATGACTTATGTTAGCCTTATCCAGAAAAGAAATTTTAGCCAGTTTTCTCTTTTACCTCCCGACCAGTTTCCTACCTGGTCTTGTCTAGCCCAGTGCCCTTCTGCTTCCCTTATTTCCTCCTTGTAGAACATGAATACTACTTTTAATCTCAGGGAGGTATTGTTCAATGATTACTACTCTATTCTGTGTGTTCTCTATGCCTCGATCCTATAAAATATTGTCTGTCATAGAGCAAAATTATCTCAAGGGCATGGAGTTTGTTATGGTGAAGTCTGTCTACAAAAGCGACAAACACAAATATGTGTTGAATAACACTTCACGTTAATTTGAAGACAAAGTTGACAATGATAAGGGTGACAAACTTTTTCACATTTACTGAAAGTGTGTAAGTGTAAAGTAAAATCTCTCAGTCGTGTCCGACTCTTTGTGACCCCGTGGACTGTAGCCTACCAGACTCCTCCATCTGTGGGAATATCCAGGCAAGAGTACTGGAGTGCATTGTCATTTCCTTCTCCAGGGGATCTTTCCGACCCAGGGATCGAACCCAGGTCTCCCGCATTGCAGGCAGATGCTTTACCATCTGAGCCACCAGGGAAACCCAAGGGAAGTGCTAAATGTATTCCCAAAAGTCTTCAGAAAAAGAGCCTCAGATGCACTCAAAATCATGGAGAGTGAACAAAAAAGGAGGAAGAAGAAGGAAGAGGAGGAGAAGGCAAGAAAGAAGGGGAAAAGAAAAGGAAGAATGTTACTCTAGTCTTGCCCTTTCAAATCTGTGGAGAGCATTTCCACTTACACATTCTGGATGATGTGAAATTCAACATGCCTTCACCCAAACTCTCTGTCTTTCCTCTCAAAGCAGCTCTCTCAATTAGCATCTCCATTTCAGATTTATTCTCATAGCTTCCAAGCTCAAAACCCCGAGTCATTTATTATTGCTGCCTCTCTCTAACACTCATGTCCAATCAGTAATCAAGTCCTGTTGTTTCTGCCTTCAAAATAATTTCCCTATCTTTCCCTTTCGGTTTCCATGGATACCATCAAATCTCCCTTTTCGTTTCATGCCTGGACAACTACAGTAACTTCCTGAGTCTCTTGGCTCCAATCTACCATGCATACAGCTTATGTGGAATAATCTGTTCTGTCATATCACACCACTGTCCAGAAACTCTCAGTGGCTCCTCACTGATCATCCTTCAAGTCTAAATCCTTTAAAGTAGCTTGCATGGTCTGCCGTAATCTGACCATATTTCAAGGATTTCTGCTCATTTACGTGATGCTTTTGTGCAAAACTGAGGAGGCACCCACTGCAGGCATAGAAAGCCTGGTGATGTAAGCTTACAAAGAGAAGCAAGCATTTGTGTGAACACCCTCTGAAGGGTGGTCGCATCTCAGGGAGCATGCCTTTTGCTGTGGGGTACACAAAGCCCTTGGAAAGTAAAGGACATGCAGTGTTTCAACCCCTAACCTCTCCAAGTCCCGTGCAGGTACAATCTCCACAACCATTAGCAGAGCAGCCTCGCAGTTTACTTGTTCCAGCTGACTTCCCTTTGCTCCTGAGTTCACACAACTTTGATTTCCTTGAGCAAGCTGTACTTACTTTGACCAAAGTACCCTGACTCATGTGTTTTTTGCATTTCCTGAAATATACTTCTGCTTCCTCATAGCTGGGTCATTCTTGATTGCCCTTCAAAATTCTCCTTTAGATGTTATTCTTCTGGGAATCGTTTTCTAATTCCACAGTCTGAAAAAAAACCTGACCTCCTAGATTCCCAGGCCATGATGCGTAATCAATCATAGTGCAGAAAGGTCAAGAGCGATGACCCACAACTCAGATTGTGGGCCAAAGCAAACACTTTTCAATTCTGTGATAACTGACTTTATCTGGCCCTGGACTTCTCATTTCTGGAATGTTGGAAATCTTTAAACTTGCTCCTTGTGAAGTAATTCTGTCCCTTTTGGATAATCAGACAATGCAAATGTTCTAACTCCCTTCTCAAAGGAGTTGGAGTGCGAGTGGGAGAATGTTTGCATGGACCAGTCTATCCAGGAAGAGGTCAATGGTTTCTGTGTTGTCCTTTCTGCTTCCTTCTGATTCTCTGTTAAGCTCATCTCACCTACTATTTGGGAGGCAGCCTCTGTGCACATTAAAATTGCTACTGAGCATCTGACTGTTGAAACTCAGAGTCTGTTATCCCAAGGTGAGTGATCCCTCCTGAAGAGCTCAGCTGTTATCTCCTGCCAATCGGCGACCTTATGGTGCTTCAGGGACTCCCAGGAGTTCCAGGGACTCCACCTCATATCCTGCTTGGCCTGCCTTTGCCTCTAGCCAGTTCACAGCCAGCATGCATGGTTCACATCCCAGGAGGCATCCAGGAGCTTTGGGGTTCCTTCCACATCTCGTAAGTACCAAGGCAGAGTCAAGTGCACCACACCAGTCCCTGGTCTCCACTCTTTGCTGCTTCAAGGTCAGTTTGGACAGCCTGGGAGAACGCAGTGCTAGCAGGGATGCTCTAGATTTCTCCCTCAATCTGTCTGGGGTTTTTGTGGCAAACTCTTACCAAAAACCCCTCCCGTCTCCCTGTTCTGGGGATAGACTCAGGGACCCACGACCATGCTCTCTGTGCCCTGACCTCCTTAATTTTTTTTTTTTTAGTTGTTAAAAATGTTAATCAAGCACTTTTAGCTGAACCACAGGTTGGTAAATTTACTTTCTCATTAAGACCACTCAAGAAATACATTCTCTCAAAACACGTGTCTTCATAGCACAATCTCTAACTAAAAAAGAGAAATTAAGTGTGAAAAACACCAGCATCTCTCATACACAGAGTCTTCTTTGAAAACTCTCATATATGACAATAAGGAGTATTTTCTGTGGGCTCTGACCTCCTTCAAATCTCCTTATCTGACCTCTGTTCCTCAAGTCAGGAATTCTTTCTTTCCCCTTCCTACTCCTTAGTGGATGGTAACTTCCCTTTAGTTATAAGCTTAAATTTATCTATATTTAGAGCTTATAATAAAATTATATGTTTAACATTTCCCTTTTTTTTTTTTTTTTGCTCCTGGTATGGAAAGGCCAAGTTACTGAACTTTAGAGATACCTTTATTTTTTAGCAAGTTCTGGCTTATATTGCTACAATCTTGCCATGGGCTTCAAGATCCTCTCTTACAAATCAAAAGCTGAACAGTGACTCTTTCTTTGCATTCAGCTATAACAACAACAAAAAAGATCCTCCCAGAAGTAACAATGCATCTGGTTTTGTAGAGGAGAGTCTCACACAAGGAAGAATGAAAAAGGAAACCATTAGTATATTGCAGAAATGTTATCTACTGCTGCGCCAACACCTATACTGTAATCACAGTTTCCCTGATCTGTCTTCCCTTCAGTACTAAAAATCTACCATGGGGATGTGTCCTATTCAATTTCGCATCCTACTATAAATAAAACAAAAGCAAGGTTTAGGACTGCCTCCTAGCCATCCCTGGTCCACTGGGAATGACAGGGGAGAATCTCAAAGGAAAACAAATTATTACAATTTCAACTCTCAAGCATGGAGTAGCATGGTGGAGAAGATGAATAAGCATCATTCTGGAAGTTTCTGAGTTCTTAACTAACTAGATCCTACATTGATTGGTTGGTCAGGTGAGAATTTTGCAATCTTGTTAATGGGTCTTCATAGGGAAAAAAAAAACTAGATATACACTGTGTTGTTTTAGGCTTCCTTTAAGAGAATACCATAGGTGGCTCAGACAGTAAAGAATCTGCCTGCAATGTGGGAGACCTGGGTTTGATATCTGGGTTGGGAAGATCCCTTGGAGAAGGGTGTGGCAACCCACTCCAGTATTCTTGCCTGGAGAATACCATGGAAGAGGAGCCTGGCGGGTTATAGTCCACAAGGTCACAAAGGGTTGGACATGACGGAGAAACAGAATATTTTATATTTCAGGCTTAAACTCTTCAACAAAGGTAGAGGAGAATCTTTTGACTGAAAGGAGGAAGATTTGTTTCAAGTAGAAGATGTGCAAACATCATCCAAATGGAAATTCTCCCAAAGGAAAATTTCCTGGGGAAATCCACTAACACAGAGTCAAAGAAAATTTGCTTTCATGATCTAAATGTTTTCAAACTTTTATTTAATATAAAACGTTTGTTTTCCAAACAATGTCTTACAAGTCTAATAAGTAAGATAAATCAAAGTGAAGCTACAAAGTTTGCATTATCTCAGAGACTTAAATCCTCATCAGTCTTCAGCATCTCTCCCATCGCTCTTCTTTCACCTGCACACAACACTGAGGACAGATGGAGCTCAGTAGACAATCTGACAAATTCATCATACCCCTTCTATGGAGCAGGAGCTTTGTTACCTTCTGCTGCAAGCTTTTATAAACCCAAATGTGGTTAAAAGAACTACTTTTCACAATACATCTAGTCAATCTGCAACTTGCTTTCTGATGAGCTGTTTGAACACACACGTGTGTTAGAATAGCTGTGAGGATAGCTATTTGCTTGCATGACCAGGTATGTGTGTCAATTTTGGTTGGGGAAACAGTGGAAACGGTGGCTAACTTTATTTTTCTGGGCTCCAAAATCACTGCAGATGGTGACTGCAGCCATGAAATTAAAAGACACTTACTCCTTGGAAGGAAAGTTATGACCAACCTAAACAGCATATTAAAAAGCAGAGACATTACTTTGGCAACAAAGGTCCATCTAGTCAAGGCTATGGTTTTCCCAGTCGTCATGTGTGGATGTGAGAGTTGGACTATAAAGAAAGCTGAGTGCCGAAGAATTGATGCTTTTGAACTGTGGTGTTGGAGAAGACTCTTGAGAGTCCCTTGGACTGCAAGGAGATCCAACCAGTCCATCCTAAAGGAGGTCAGTCCTGGGTGTTCATTGGACGGACTGATGTTGAAGCTGAAACTCCTATACTTGGGCCACCTGATGCGAAGAGCTGACTCATTTGAAAAGATCCCGATGCTGGGAAAAATTGAGGGCAGGAGGAGAAGGGGACGATAGAGGATGAGATGGTTGGATGGCATCACTGACTCAATGGGCATGAGTTTGGGTGGACTCTGAGAGTTGGTGATGGACAAGGAGGCCAGGCGTGCTGCGGTTCATGGGGTAGCAAAGAGTAGGACACGACTGAGCGACTGAACTGAACATTGTCTGACAAGGGGAATGAGTCTTTCAAAATCTAGGCCATCTAAACAGTTCATTATATGGTGGCAATTTAGTGTAGTCGGGTCAGAAAGGCCTGGTTTTGAATCCTGATTTCGTATATTTTGAACAAATCTCTTGACTTTCCTATGCCTCCATTCCCTCACCTGAATATGGGATAACTGTAATATTTACAAGTCTTAAAGATGTTCTCTGTTCAGTTCAGTTCAGTTGTTCAGTCATGTCTGACTCTTTGTGACCCCATGAATTGCAGCATGCCAGGCATCCCTGTCCATCACCAACTCCTGGAGTTCACTCAAACTCACGTCCGTCGAGTTGGTGATGCCATCCAGCCATCTCATCCTCTGTCGTCCCCTTCTCCTCCTGCCCCCAATCCCTCCCAGCATCAGAGTCTTTTCCAATGAGTCAACTCTTCGCATGAGGTGGCCAAAGTACTGGAGTTTCAGCTTTAGCATCATTCCTTCCAAAGAACACCCAGAGCAGATCTCCTTTAGAATAGACTACTTGAATTCCTTGCAGTCCAAGGGACTCTCAAGAGTCTTCTCCAACACCACAGTTCAAAAGCATCAATTTTTCGGCGCTCAGCTTTCTTCACCGTCCAACTCTCACATCCATACATGACTACTGGAAAAATCATAGCCTTGACTGGATGGACCTTTGCTGGCAAAGTAATGTCTCTGCTTTTGAATACACTATCTAGGTTGATCATAGCTTTCCTACCAAGGAGTAAGTGTCTTTTAATTTCATGGCTACAATCACCATCAGCAGTGATTTTTGGAGCCCCACGAAATAAAGCCTGACACTGTTTCCCCATCTATTTCCCATGAAGTGATGTACAAATAAAATCACAAAGGTAAAGTGGCATAGTACGCTGAATGTAGTAAATGTTAGCTATCATTACTATTACCAGGCTGGCAAAAATAACATTTTTGTGTTGGTATCATTTTTTGAATATGGTCAGCTCTTAATAAGTAATGAGCAAAGGACAATTCATTCCTGTATATATCTGTATATTAAAACATACTTGTGGTACTGGTTGGCGCTAGAAGCTGTGGTAGATACTATGAGTACAAGGCTAGTAAGACTCATCCTCCATCCTCAAGAAGTGTGCCTTCTCATGGTGGAGCCAGAGGAGGCCAATGACCACTCTCAGGAGACCTGTGGAAAACAGTTCTACTGATTTACACAGGATGTGATATAGATGGATAAAAGGAAGACACCTCAATGCAACTGTGGCATTAGAACAGGTTTCAAGAAGGTTGGAAGTGAGCTAAGATTTGAAGAATGAGTTGCAGAATTGTGGACATAAGGAACAACATGTCCAAAAGGACTAGAGATGAGAAACATCTTGACGTATTACTGAATTTGTAATAATTTAGTATGATCCAAACGGAAGGTACCTAGAAGAGAGGATGAGTTGGGGAGTTGAGTTGAGCAATTGCAAGATCTTGTGGGGGTGTTGCACACTAAGAAAAAGAATTTGGACTTTATCAAGAAAAATGAAGAGTTGTTAAAGGAGTGTAATCAAGGGAAACAATATCAGCTTTGCCTTTTAAGAAGTCATTCTGGGGTGGAGAATGACTTGTATGGGGATGAACTGATAAAAGCATGATCAGTTAGGATAGAAAAGCAATTAGGAAGCTATTGCTATAATTAAGAATGAGGAGGTTAAAGAAAGAACTAAGGAATGAGAGTAGGTATAGAGAAAGGTGTGTGGTGGGGGCAGATTCAAGAGATATTTAGGAGGTAGAATCTACTAGGCCTGGGTGAGTGTTTGGACTGTGGCCCTGTTGGCAAGGGAGGAAAGAAAGTATAGACAAAGTCTATCCTATTCTACTTTGGGTGATATTTATCTAGATGGCAACTGTAAGAAAAAGGCACTGATTTGGTATTGAAGGAATGAGTGGGCATAATTAATTTGAAGACTTTTTGGGTTTTAAAGAGTAGCTGTCCCATAAGCAGTTGGATTAGGGATCTCAAGTTTAACCAGGAGGTACAAGCCGGAGAAATGGGCTTCCCAGGTGGCACTAGCAGCAAAGAACCTGCCTGCAATGCAGAAGACAACGAGATGTGGGTTTGATCCCCAGGTTGGGAAGATTCCCCAGAGAAGGGCCTGGAAACCCACTTCAGAATTCTTGCCTGGAGAATCCCACGAATGGAGGAGCCTGGTGGGCTACAGTCCATAGGGTCTCAAAAAGTCAGACACAACTCTAATGACTTAGCATACATGCACAAGCCAGAGAAATATGTTTGGAGTCAATGACACACGCATAAAAAAGAGGTGATATTCTCAAGGAGAGTATGTAGAGTAGAAAAGCTAGGGTAAAAATAGAACCCCAGGAGGCAATAAATTTAAGATTTAATTAGAGACAGTAGATTCTACAGGGGAGATTGGAAAGAAGCAAAAAAAGGGAAACCAGGCAAGGACAGGTGGGTTTATAGAATCCATAGGAGGAAATGGTTTCATAAAAGAGAAAGTAGGTGCATCAAAACCCACAAAAATCAAGAGAGAAAACTTTGGAATATCCACTGAAACTTGGCATTTTGTGGGAAAGTAGAGTCAGCAGAAAAGTCAAGTAGACATTGAATGTCTAATTGTATGGCTGTAAAGGGAAGGACATGAGTCTGAGTGAACTCCTGGAGTTGGTGATGGACACGGAGGCCTAGCGTGCTGCGATTCATGGGGTTGCAAAGAGTCAGACATGACTGAGCGACTGAATTGAACTGAACTGAACTGAACTGAAAGGAAAGGAGACAGAGTGGGATCTTATGGAAGTGGGAGTTTGAGGTTAAAAAATGTAACTTTGGGGGGCATTTAAACCAGTCATTCACTTTCTCCCAGATTTGTATTTGAGAAGTCTGGCATGACTCAATGGATCCTCTGTTTGGGGTCTCGAAAAAAGCAATCAAAGTGTCAATGAGGCTGGCTCTTATAAAGAGGATTTGGGGAAGAATCCACTTTCAAGTTCTTTCAAGTTGTTGGCAGAGTTCAGTTCCTTATGGTGATAGGACTTAGGTTTCTATTTTCTGGCTGAGTCCTTCCAGTAGAGGCTACCTGAATTCCCCATTAGGTGGTCTCCTCCAGCTTTAAAGTGACAGCAAATTGAATCATTTTCATGCTTTATATACCTTTTAACTTTCTTACTCCTAGCTTAAATTTCTTAAAATTCTTAATTGTAAAATACATGCAGTATAAAATTTACAATTGTAAACATTTTTAAGTGTACAGTTCAGTAATGTTGAGTATATTCACAGGGTGCAACTAATCTCCAGAACTTTTTCATCTTGCAAAACTGAAACTGTACCAATTAAACAGAAACTCATCTCCCCCTCTTCTCAGCCCCTGGAAACCACCATTCTACTTTCTGTTTCTATGAATTTGGCTATTCTAGATATTTCATGTAAGTAGAACTATACAATATTTATCTTTTTGTGACTGGCTTACTTTGCTTAGCATAATAGTCTCAAAGTTCATCCATGTCATAACGTGCATCAGAAATTCATGGAGAAAGAAAATTTTAAGACGGAAAGTATGAGAAAATAAATTGATGCAACAGGCCTTAGGAAAGGAAACAACCCATGTATTAAGATTGGAGAAATCCTGCTTGAATTCCTACCACTTGAGAGTTATTGTTTGTTCTTCAAGATCTTTCATTCTTTCAATCTCCCAGGTAAAAAGCAAATATATCTGGAGATGAGTAAGCCATTAAATAACCAATAAATTGATTAGTTGGCAATTGGTTGAAATCTAGACACTACAAGAAATGAGAAGACAGTGTCCAAGGATCAGACTGGTGGTCAAAAGTCATCCTTCCTAAGAATCCTACAAAAGTCTTCTAGATTGTCTTGGAAGGGAAATTATGGCTTTACCAAAGAAGATTTGCAATTTCATTTAGTTTGGGTTAGGTGGCTATTAGTCTATTTTTGAACAAGAAGAGATTATTGACAAAGGAACAGAGACCAGAAAGGCCTCAGTGAGTGGGAAATCAGACTGAAACTAGATATTTCCATGGAGACTCACTTTTTCAGAGCAAATCAATTGTACATGGAGACTTGGAAATGACTATATTGCAAAGGGTTCAGCTCTCAGGGGCCTTATGAGACACTTTATATCTCCAGCTATGGCCCCCTCCTCTCACCTCTTGTATACTCAGCTACTACTTGACAAATGGACTACAGCCTGCCAGATTCCTCTGTCAATGGAATTTTCCATGGAAGAATACTGGAACAGTTTGCCGTTTCCTACTCCAGGGGATCTTCCTAGCCCAGGGATCGAACCTGCATCTCTAGTGTGTCCTGCATTGACAGGAAGATACTTTACCACTAGCACCACCTGGGAAGCCCTTAGATGACTAAGGAATCTCAAAGTTAACATGTCCAAAACTCTATCCTGGATTTCCTACCTCTCTCCCAATTCTATGCCTCTCCTACTTTCCCCCAGTTCAGAAAATGTCTTCAGTATCAATCCATTTGTTTAGGCAAAATTCTGGAGGTTTTTCCCTTTCCTTCATGCAATCTATCAGCAAATTCTGGCAGTTCTATTCCAAGAAACTTTTACTTCTTCCCATCTTCCCTGAATCATCCAGTTCAAGCATCAGTACTTCTCGTTTATACTGAAAGCCCTGTTAGGTCTATTGCAGTTGACCTAACAGGTCTTTCTGCCCCATTTCTGCCAGCCTTAAGTCAATTCTCCAAACAGCAGCCTCAAAATCTCTCAATGTCTTTTCACTGCACTTGGAGTGAAATCTAAGTTTTCTATCATGGGCCCTGGAGCCTGTTAACATCTTATCCACTTTTTTCTCTTTTCTAACCACTCTGCAGCTGCTTCTGCCTCCTTTCTATTCCTCAAATTTTCAAGTTTTGTTCTCCTCTGAAGGCTCTTCTTTCCACCTGGAAACACTCTTCCTCCAAATCATGTCATCACTGTCTCCTTGTGGGTATTCTGCTCTCAGCTCAAATGTTGCCTCCTTAGAAAGTCTATCTAAATCTACAGAAACCTTTCACTCAGTCACTCTGTGGCATACCACCATCTTTATAGATATTTTCTGTGTCTGGAAAGATAATTTGTATCTATATGCTTATCATGAGTGTACAACCACCAAGGAGAAAAGATCTAGTTTGTCTAACCACTGCCTTCCCAGAATGTAGAACAATTTATGATACAAAGTAGGTGTTCAATAAATGTGTGTTGATTGAATAGGTGAATGCTTTGCAATCCTTTACAAAAATCCTTTGAAAATGCTGGTGGATTAATCAGATGGTGAGCAGCGCACCCTGTTTTCACAATGAATTTCTGCTTTTGTGAAAGATGAAACAAGAACATATTATTCAACGAATTAACAATAACAGTTCTGGATTCTTCCGGTTACAGGGTAAATGTGTTTGAAGGTGAAAACAATGTGGTGTTGATCTCCTTTCCTGGCTTTGCAGAGAACCAGGAAGATGAAATCAGTGATTTCAAAATGAGTCACTGGAAACAGCGGTTTTCAAAGAACACACCTTGAAGTTTAAACCAGGTGACACAGAGGGAGGAAGAAAAACATGACAATCATTTAGACTTTGTAACTTTTCAGCAGTTCAGTATAGGTTCATCAGTTAAAATATGTGCACTAAAGCATGGGCTTTGGCACCCTCAAGCAATGAGTGATTCTGGGTCCTCATGGGTGGCTGTTTTCCTGATAGTTGATGGTTAACTTGTAATTGCTGTAACTGATCTTTTTTAAAAAGGGAAACATTCTAAAATTTTCCCCTAATTAAGGGAGGCAATGGAAAAAAACACGGGCTTTAGAAAAGCAGGATAGACTTGGTCTCTGTCCAAGTTCTGCAACTAAAATATTCTGTGACGTTGGCACTTAACCCTGAGCTGCAGATTCTTTATCTGGAAGATGAAACTAACAATCTCTCATGGATATGTTATATGGATGAAATGAAGCAATGGTTATAAATATGTCCTTATACAAGATAGGAACTTCAGAAATGATAAATAAGTTGAAGACTATTAGCAAAACATATTCTTTAAAGATATCCAACAACCTGTATTCTTTTCTAAGGCCTCATTGTTAATACTATGAGCAGAATAGTTGTGATGTTAAAATAACTAGAAATGTATGTGGTGTGAAATATGAACACAAATATATGTCAATACCTCCTGCAGCATTAAAATTCTCCTTTTCTGAAGATGTTCCTGATTTCAGATTACTTTGACTTGTTTGACCCCGTCTCATGAAACAAATGAAATAGGGCAAATTTGTAAGTTCCAGGGAAGACTAACATGGCCACTTTTCTGCAAAATGAATTAGTTCAGTAAAGGCTACTCTTCCACAAGTAGATCTCAGATCTTCCAGAAACCCTCCCTTTTTGGGCTGTAAGGCAGTGTTTTGTAAGTTCCTTCCATAAGACTCTGAACCCAAGAGATGTCCCTCTGAAAAAGGTTCTATGGTGAAATACATTTGGAAATGAGAGTCACAGCACACAGTGATTATCTTCAAGACTGTAGAGGAAGAAAGTGTCCTAGGGGAAGAAAAAAAGCATTCAGATCTATTTAAACTATTGTTTGTTAAACTATTGGACTATACTTTTTTTTTTAAATAACATAACACTCATTAACAGAAGTTTGCTTGCTAGAATACATTGGTAGTAATACTGCTTTAGGAAAGGGCTATGTTTATTAATAAAATAAAACTACCAAGGCCTTCATGATTGTCCCTGTAGGGGAAGAAGAGGCATTATTCCCACCCCAAAGTTTTACCACCTTTCATGGTAACAGTTGCCTGGGGAACATTTTGAAAATGTGGGGGCACTCTTGTCTTCCAATGTGATCATACTTGAGCACTTACCTGGAAAAAATGTTATTCTTATTTTTTTTCTTTTATATTATAGTTTGAGGTTTATATTGATTTTTTAAAATTTATATATGCAGATCAGTTATATTATCTCTGAATTGTATTTTAGGGTAGCAAAGAGAGGACTGCAAAAATTTGTTCTAGAAAGATGTCACTGGTTTGGTAGCTATAGGAAATATTCACTGAGGATTTCTCACTAATTGTGATTGTCATCTCCATTTAGGTGTAGAAGTGTCAGAAGGTCCTTTTCTCAGTTTTTTCCCAAGCATGGATAAAAATACTTGCCTCCATTCCCTTTGAGCCTGAAAAGCCTCAAATGAAAAGGAACAAAACAAAGCAAAACTCTGATAGCAGGGAAATAAGCAAGGAAAGTTGGAAGGATCCAAAGTAGGAGAAATCTACACATTTTGGCTTATAAGATATAACTGTGCAGGGTCTTGCAGACTCTGTCCCAACCCTTTGGTGGGCTAGACAGAAAGAAATGACTGACCTGAGTCTTTATCTTTTTAGCACTTCAGCTCCATGATGGATGGGCCATGGTGGAAAATTCTAACAAAATGTGGTCCACTGGAGAAAGGAATGGCAAATGGTATTATTGCCTTGAGAACCCAATGAACAGTAAGAAAAGGCAAAGAGATAGGCACTGAAAGATGAACTCCCCAAGTCAGTAGGTGCCCAATATACTACTGGAGAAGAGTGGAGAAATAACTTCAGAAAGAATGAAGGGATGGAGCTAAAGTGAAAACAATGCCCAGTTGTGGATATGATTGGTGATGGAAGTAAAGTCTGATGCTGTAAAGAGCAATATTGCATAGGAACCTGGAATGTTAGATCCATGAATCAAGGTAAGTTAGAAGTGGTCACACAGGAGATGGCAAGAGTGAGCATCGGCATTTTAGGAATCAGTGAACTAAGATGGACTGGAATGGGCAAATTTAATTTGGATGACCATCATATCTACTACTGTGGGCAAGAATCCCTTAGGAGAAATGGAGTTAACTCACAGTCAACAAAAGCATCTGAAATGCAGCACTTGGGTGCAATCTGAAAAACAACAGAATGATCTCTGTCCATTTCCAGGGAAACCGTTCAGTATCACAGTAATCCAAGTCTATGCCCCAACCAGTAATGCTGAAGAAGCTGAAGTTGAACAGTTCTATGAAGACCTACAAGACCTTCTAGAACTAACACCCCCAAAAGATGTCCTTTTCATCATAGGGGACTGGAATGCAAAAGTAGGAAGTCAAGAGATACCTGGAGTAACAGGCAAATTTGGCCTTGGAGTACAAAATGAATCAGGGCAAAGGCTAACAGAGTTTTGTCATGAGAATGCACTGGTCATAGCAAACACCCTCTTCCAACAACACAAGAGAAGACTCTACACGTGGACATCACCAGATAGTCAATACTGAAATCAGATTGATTATATTCTTTGCGGCCAAAGATGGAGAAGCTCTATAAAGTCAGCAAAAACAAGACTGGGAGCTGACTGTGGCTCAGATCATGAACCCCTTATTGGCAAATTCAGACTTAAATTGAAAAAAGTAGGGAAAACCACTATATCATTCAGATATGACCTAAATCAAATCCCTTATGATTATACAGTGGAAGTGAGAAATAGACTCAAGGGATTAGATCTGATAGACAGAGTGCCTGAAGAACTATGGACAGAGGTTCATGGCATTGTACAGGAGACAGTGATCAAGACCGTTCCCAAGAAAAAGAAATGGAAAAAGGCAAAACAGTTATCTGAGCAGGCTTTACAAATAGCTGAGGAAAAAAGCAAAGCTAAAGGCAAAGGAGAAAAGGAAAGATATATCCATCTGAATGCAGAGTTCCAAAAAATAGCAAGAAGAGATAAGAAAGCCTTCTTCAGTGATCAATGCAAAGAAATAGAGGAAAACAACACAACGGGAAAGACTAGAGATCTCTTCAAGAAAATTAGAGATACCAAGGGAACATTTCATGCAAAGATGGGCTTGATAAAGGACAGAAATGGTATGGACCTAACAGAAAGCAGAAAATATTAAAAAGAGGTGGCAAGAATACACAGAAGAACTGTACAAAAAAGAGCTTCATGACCCTGATAACCATGATGGTGTGATCACTCACCCAGAGCCAGACATTCTGGAAGGTTAAGTCAAGTAGACCTTAGGAAGCATCACTACAAGCAAAGCTGGTGGAGGTGATGACATTCCAGTTGAGCTATTTCAAATCCCAAAAGATGATGCTGTGAAAGTGCTGCACTCAATATGCCAGCAAATTTGGAAAACTCAGCAGTGGCCACAGGACTGGAAAAGATCAGTTTTCATTCTAATCCCAAAGAAAGGCAATGCCAAAGAATGTTCAAACTACCACACAATTGCACTCATCTCACATGCTAGCAAAGTAATGCTCAAAATTCTCCAAGCCAGGCTTTAGCAGTACATGAACCAGGAATTTCCAGATACTCAAGCTGGATTTAGAAAAGACAGAGGAACCAGAGATAATTGTCAACATCTGTTGGATCATCAAAAAAGCAAGAGAGTTCCAGAAAAAACATCTCCTTCTGCTTTATTTACTATGCCAAAGCCTTTGACTGTGGATCACAACAAACTGTGGAGAATTCTTCAAGAGTTGGGAATACCAGATCACATTGTCTGCCTCCTGAGAAATCTGTATGTAGGTCAAGAAGCAACAGTTAGAACTGGACATGGGAAAACAGACTGGTTCCAAATCAGGAAAGGAGAACATCAAGGCTGTATATTGTCACCCTGCTTGTTTAACTTACTTCATGTGAAATGCCGGACTGAATGAAGCACAAGCTGGAATCAATATTTCTGGGAGAAATATCCACAACCTCAGATACTCAGATGACACCACCCTTATGGCAGAAAGTGAAGACAAACTAAAGAGTCTCTTGATGAAGGTGAAAGAGAAGAGTGAAAAAGCTGGCTTAAAACTCAACATTCAAAAAATGAAGATCATGGCATCCGGTCCCATCACTTCATGGCAAATAGATGGGAAAACAATGGAAACAGTGACAGACTTAATCTTGGGCTCCAAAATGGCTGCAGATGGTGACTGCAACCATTAAATTAAAAGACTCTTGCTCCTTGGAAGAAAATCTATGACCAACCTAGACAGCATATTAAAAAGCAGAGACATTACTTTGCTGACAAAAGGTCCATCTAGTCAAAGCTGTGGTTTTTCCAGTAGTCATGTATGGATGTCAGAGTTGGACTATAAAGAAAGCTGAGCACCAAAGAACTGGTGCTTTTGAACTGTGATGTTGGAGAAGACCCTTGAGAGTCCCTTGGACTGCAAGGGGATCCAACCAGTCCATCCTAAAGGAAATCAGTCCTGAATATTCATTGGAAGGACTGATGTTAAAGCTGAAACTCCAATACTTTGGCCCCCTGATGTGAAGAACTGACTCATTTGAAAAGATTCTGATGCTGGGAAAGATTCCAGGTGGGAGGAGAAGGGGACGACAGAGGATGAGATGGTTGGATGGCATCACCGGCTCAATGGACATGAGTTTGAGTAAGCTCTGGGAGTTGGTGATGGACAGGGAAGCCTGGCGTGCTGCAGTCAGTGGGGTCACAAAGGGTCGGACAAAACTGGGTGACTGAACTCTCTCAGCTCCACGAGTTTACTAGTAGTTATTAAACTTGTGACTCAATAAACACTTTCTTAGGAATCTACATGCTGCAAAGCCCAGGTTACAAAAGAAAGTAATTTAGTTTTCCTCTTGAATTTGTTGGAAGCCTGTTCAGTGTCTTATGGCAGAAAAACCAAACTTGTTGTGTTAACCCAGAATGTTTCATTACCTCATGTAGCCACTCCAGATGTTTTTACTCTAGAGATCAGCATACAGGGTTGACATGAATTTGTCAGGAATGTGGCATCCTCCAGCTTTTTTCTCTGCTGTCTCTTAGGAGCATTGAGTGTTATCCATGATGGCTACCAAAGTCCCAGTTATTTGCCCACATCAGCCGTCAGAAAGGAGAAAAGAAAGAAGAATCACATTTTATCCCTTTTAGGATACTTTTAGAGTTGTGCACACCATTTCCATTTCCATCCCATTGGCAGGAACTTGGTCATATGGTTGCATATTGCTGCAAAAGTGACTAAAAATAGAATCTTCATTAGGAAACCCCCACCTAGCTAAAATCAGTGGGTTCTTCATTAGTTATTAATGACATCATATACTTTGGGTGTGACCTTAGGAATGATATCATACATTTTGAGTGTGACCAGCTACTTTTACAGATTTCACAGTCATGCATCTCTTATTTTAATACAATGATTATATTCATATGATAGAAAATTTTCACTTGCATTAGTGGGGAAATGTTTTCTATGAGGAAATGTTTTCTCAGGTGTGTACAATTAATTTTTTTTCTGATTTCTGCATGATTGGTAGCTAAAACACCCTCAAAATACTTTCCTTCCATTTTTCTTATGAGGTGTAATTTAATGATTATCTTTTCCCAACTATACTTAGCTTTCTGATACCAGTTTGCTTTGAAATATCAAAATTATCCCTTATAAAATGCATATGATGCAGCCAGCTTCAGTTTTTCGTATGACATTATGATTTGTCATTGAGCCAAAAAAATGATAATTATGATGCTATATGGTTGAGAACTAGAGAAAGTAGTGTACATTCTTCAGTTTATGAAAGGGGCATCTTATTCTATCTCTGTAGGCTTATATGAAGCCTGTTCACCAGTATCACAGAGAGTAGATAAATAATTTTGTCTGGATTAACTGGTATGCTTTCCTTTGCTCTTCTTTCTCTTTTTTTTTGGTTTGGTTTGGGACCTGGGATCCTGCGTTTCTAAACTCACAGGTGGGTGCCAGTGGCCCTGCTGCACCTCATTTTGAGTAGAAAAATATCAGAGGTACTATTTCTGAGCTTAAGTTTTTTTCTGTACTTTTTTTTTTTTACCACTTTATTTATTTTTTGTTACTGAATTTTGTTGTTTTCTGCTCAACATCAAGAATCAGCCGGGTGAGATGAATGGGGAGAGTAATATGGAAACTTACAATATTATATGTAAAATAGACAGCCAGTGGGAATTTGCTGTATGACTCAGGGAACTCAAACAGGGGCTCTGTGACAATCTATAAGTTTAGATTTTTCAATTTAATTTTTAATTTTATATTGGAGTATAGATGATTTACAACATTATGTTCATTTCGAGTATATGGCAAAGTGATTCAGTTATACATATACATGTACCCATTCTTTTTTAGTTCCTTTGCTTTCAATGTAAACTTTGGGTCCTCATGTTCTACAGACTTTAGGAGCCCCTTACTCTGAATAATAATAATAATTAGAGAGGAAGAAGAGGCAGAGAGGGAGGGGAAGGGGCAGAAAGAGGGGATGAATAATGTAAGAGTTCTTTCCATTGCACAGAAAATGCAGCATTTTATTTTATTTTTTTGTAACTTTAAACTTTTTATTTTGTATTGGGGTATAGCCAATTAGCAATATTGTGGCAGTTTCAGGTGAACAGTGAAGGGACTCAGCCATACATACACATGTATCCATTCTCCCCCAAACCCCACCCCCATCCAGGCTGGCACATAACATTGAACAGGGTTCCATGTGCTACACAATAGGTCTTTGTCATTTACCCATTGAAAATGCAGTATTTTGTTGTAACCCCTCCCCATGTGTTACTGAGAATCCCCAAGGAATGCTCACATGCCCCACAAATCTATCCTGTTTGTGACTTGTCCCCTTAGCTGCTCATTCTGTTCCAGATGACTCCTCTGTGCTCTGGGCATCCCTTGCTAGCTCATAACCAACCTCTCAAAGCAGCTACTGCTTTCATTGCACTGATTGGAGAAGGAAATGGCTACCCACTCCAGCATTCTTGCTGGAGAATCCCATGGACAGAGGAAGCTGGCAGGCCACAGTCCCTGGGGTCACAAGAGTTGGACACAACTGAGTGACTGAGCACACAGACACCCTCACAAGCCGATTCCTCAATTCCCAAAAGCACTGGTGGGGCTGAACTGTAATGGTTAACAAAAGTAACTCTTGGCTTGGAAAAGCAAAGGGAAGGCAAAAAGGGTGAGCTTAAGCTTTTTCACCAGATGCTGATACTCCTGGAGCCTCCTGCTCATTGCCATTCCAGAGGGGAAATCTCGTCTTGAGTCACTTTCTCAACAGAACTTTAGGAGTTATTTTGTTTCCCACAACAGCGCCTTTGCCCACGTTCCTTCCTGTTTCCCTCCTCCCATGGCAAACCATGAGGTCCAGTGCTGGTTAAAGCAACTGGGAACATGGAAATCTATTTATTTTTTCTTTTTGTAAGATTATCAACTACATTTTACATTTGTAGACTTTTGCCTTTCATTTAAAAATTTAAATCAAGGAATGACTTCACTGAGATGCCACACTTCTGTTTACAATCCAGTGCCAGCAAAGTGAGCGTTAAGGCTGGTTTTGTTTCGATACAGTGAACAGGGAACACCTCCACTTCCTGCTAAACTATATGCCAGGTGTCATGGCTTAGATGGAGCCCCTAGGTGTTTCAGTGAGAATGGAGCACAGTGCAGCATGGGGCACAGAGCTGGTGGCTGTTGGTGTCTCCTCTCTGCCCACTCTCTGTGGGTAAGGCTCTGCTGTGTTCTCTCCCATGGTCCGGGGCAGCTGCTGCTCACCACTGCTGGTCCAATCCCTGAAACGCAACTCCACCACCATGTTGACTTACATTTATCATTCTCTTCCTTTGATCCCACTTTCCATCTTTCTAGCCTCTTACATTTCCTATCCTTTTACTCATGTATCTTACATAATGAGATATATAGATTTTGCCATCTAATGAGATTTTTTTCCTTTCATCTCACAGCCAGGTGGCGCTAGTGGTAAAGAACCCGCTTGCCAATGCAGGAGACACAAGAAGATCCCCTGGAGGGAGAAATGGCAAACCACTCCAGGATTCTCGCTTGGAAAATTCCAGAGACAGAAGAGTCTGGTGGGCTTACAGTCGATGGGGTCACAAAGAGTGGGACGTGACTGAGCAACTTAGCACACATGCGTAGCACAGAAAGTCAGCATCCTGTATCTCCTCATTGGGTGTGGGGTATTCTCAGAAACTGCTTCTCTATTGCTGAGAGCTGTTCACTTTGTTTTGTTCAAGTTTCTCAGGCATTTGTGCACCTGTTCCACAAGTCTAATGGCTCCTAAGGACTTCAGGTATGATAGCCAGCGTATCCTGTTCATGGATTATTGAAATGCTCTTCAGGATACCCCATGCACTGCATACTGGAACGTACAGACCTAAAACAGAGACTGTATTTTCTAGGAAGGCCCATTTCAGCCTTGGTATGTCTTCTGGTTCTTGATGCTCTAGAAAGATACAGTTCTATTCTACCCATTATAGATTTGAAGGGATTGTGAGTTGCTTAAAAGATGATTTGGGTTTAAAAATTAGCTGTAAAGAAGACATTGCTCCAGGATGATATAATATGGATATGGGGTTCCCCAGGTGGCTCTGTGGTAAAGAATCTCCCTACCAATGCAGGAGATGCAGGAGACATGGGTTGATCCCTGGGTCAGGAAGATCCCCTGGAGAAGGAAATGACCATCTACTCCAGTATTCTTGCCTGGGAAATCCTGTGGACAGAGGAGCCTTGAGGGCTATAGTCCCTGGGGTCGCAAAGAGTTGGACATGACTGAGCAACTGGGCACACACATAATATGGATATAATATGAGAAAACAATAAGGAGTGGGAGAAAAGGGTTCTATTAGTTGGGCACTTTTTGATTGTAAGTAATAAAAACCCTACTAAAATTAACTTAAAGAAACAGGGAATTCATTGGTCCATGCGATTAGAAAGAATGGGGTGGAACTGGCCTTCAGGTCAGCTGGTATCAGGGCTCTCTCTGCTTCTCTGCATCTATGCTCCCTTTGCTTGGTGGTGCTCTTCTCTACTGTTGCAGAGAGATTTTTTTCCCCCATACAACATGGCTAAGGGGGCACACTTGATTTATTCATTGCTCCAGGTTCTTGGCTTGAAGAAAATCTTCCCAGCTCAGCGACCATAGAGGATCAGATGGACCTTTCTCCCCCTGCTCCAGTGTGAATAAACCACAGTGGAAGATTTTGTGCAGCCTAGTCACAGCCCTGAGCCTGTCACATTGCTGTAACTGGCTCTACCTGCCCAGTTCCTCGTCCCTTGCCCAGGCCTGCAACAAGTGGTGTGTGTGTGTGAGATGCATCAGGGTGGTGGGGGCTGTAATTGGCAACCCTCTCCCAGTATCATATTAATATTTGAGGGCAGTAGCAACAGTTACTCCCAAAGAAGCAGTTATCTGGAAAAGGAATAACTATCAGACAAAACAGGGATGAAGAAAGTAATTAAGATTTTCCAACTTTGGAGAGAAAGTAAACAGAAAGTAGAATACTAATAGAAAAAAATATGGAGAAAAAAGGACAAATTTGTAGAGAGAATATGAAATAAAAACTATAATGACAATGATAAGATATTTGACAGTAAATACTTGAAGTTTTTAGGCATTGTAGGATAGTTAACAGTAGGATGTATGATTTTGCTATTCAGTTGCTCAGTTGTGTTGACTCTTTGAGACCCCATGGAGTGTAACACATCAGGCTTCCTTGTCCTTCACAATCTCCTGGAGCTTGCTCAAACTCATGTCCATGGAGTCAGTGATGCCATCCAACCATCTCATCTCTGTCATCCCCTTCTCCTCCTGCCTTCCCAGCATCAGGGTCTTTCCCAGTGAGTTGGCTCTTCCATCAGGTGGCCCAAGTATTGGAGCTTCATCTTCAGCATTAGTCCTTCCAGTGAATGTTCAGGGTTGATTTCCTATAGGATTGACTGGTTGGATCTTGCTCTCCAAGGGACTCTCAAGAGTCTTCTCCAGTACCACAGTTCAAAGGCATCAATTCTTTGGCTCTCAGCCTTTTTTGTTGTCCAGCTCTCACATCCTTATTGCAAAATTCAGACTCAAGTTGAAGAATGTGGGAAAAACCACTAGGTCATTCAAGTATGACCTAAATCAAATCCCTTATGATTATACAGTGGATGTGACAAATAGATTCATGGGATAAGATCTGACAGAGTGCCTGAAGAACTACAGATGGAGGTTTGTAACATTGTACAGGAGGCAGTGATCAAAATCACCCCTAAGAAAAAAGAAATGCAAAAAGGTTGTCTGAGGAAGCCTTACAAATAGCCGCAAAAAGAAGAGACACAAAGGCAAAGGAGAAAAGGAAAAATATATCCATGTGAATGCAGAGTTCCAAAGAATAGCAAGGAGAGATCAGAAAGCTTTCCTAAGAGAATGCAAAGAAATAGAGGGAAACATAGAATGGGAAAGACTAGAGATCTCTTCAAGAAAATTAGAGATACCAAGGGAACATTTCATGCAAGGATGTATGACTAAAAGTAAGATAAACTAAAGTTTGGAAATGATTTGAGGACTAGAATAATGTCTATTGATAGAAAGATCAGTGGACTCAGTTACTTGGCTTAAGTTTCATATACTTGTTGGTTTAGAAAGGCACTGGGTGAATTCCCTGGAAGACTTGGACTTACAAGTGGATTTGCAGTGAGGAAGAAAGAAGGAACAGAGGTGGGAATTTTATCTGGGTGAGAGGTGAGTGCGCTTTCAAAGCCTGAAAGAGCAGGAAAGTGTAATAGTGACCTCAGCCAGAATTCCCATCTGTGAACCAACACGGCCAAGCACAGCCAGCCTGAGCACTGGAGGAAATTTCCAGCGAGAACACGAAACAGTCTCATCTGGATGGAGGCTTGTGCCAATGTCAAAAGGGACAGAAGCAGTACAATACTGGGAAGTGTGGCCTGTGTTTGGCCCTGTAAGGTCCACGAGTTCATGGATTATTCTTTCCTTGGGAAATAAACAGTTGGAAATCAAATGAGGTAAAAGGAAAATTACTCGGTAAGAGTAAAGCATCACCTCCTTAGGGTTCCTGATTAAGTAAATCCATACACATAATCTCAGGAGAAACACTGTTACAAATACCTACTCCTTCCAATCCTTTTATCAGCTGTATGATGCTGATTAGAAACCTTGTATAGTAGAACACCCTGTGTCTAGGTTGATGGTTTAGTGTACTACCGGAAAAAGAGTAAGTTTCAATTCCTAGCTTTACCACTTGGGTATGACAGTCATTCAACTGTCTGAGTTTTGATTTGCCTACTTGGAAATGGGGAATCTGGAACTAAGAACCTTTACCTTTAATTTCTAATTTAGTGCAACACTCTCCCCTAAAAATCAACATTTTCCCCCTCAAAGCATGTAGTTGTACAAACTGAATGAACAGAGAATACATAAAAGCACTGTACAAAGTGCAGACAGAGAGGATGATGAATGTTTATTGAGCACAGACTATGATCTGGGAATCTGGGATATAGAGATGACTGAGGCATATACTTGCCATTGAGGGATGAGGTAGAGAGAATAAAAGCCTACCCCAAATTCCACATCCTGATCTTCCCAGTCTGTGAATATGCTACCTTCCTTGGGAAAAGAGGTTTTGCAGATGTGGTTAAGTTAAAGATCTTAAAATAGAAAGGCTACCCAAATTATCTGGCAGGTCTAATGTAATTGCAAGGGTCTTTATAATGGGTCTTCCCTGATAATGGTGGCTCAGATGGTAAACGATCTGCCTGCAATACAGGAGACCCTTGAGTTTGATCCCTGGGTCGGGAAGATCCCTTAGAGAAGGAATGGCTACCCACTGCAGTATTCTTGCCTGGAGAATTCCATGGGCAGTCCATGGGGCTGCAAAGAGTTGGACACCACTGAGTGACTAACACTGTCACTTTTTTTTAATAATGGAAAGATGCAGCAGTAAAACCAGAGTTGGAGGGGAGGAGATGTGATAATGGAAGCAGAGATCCAGGTGATGTGAAGACCAAGAGTCAAAGTCAAAGTCAAAGTCAAAGTCAAAGTCAAGAAGTGAAGGCAGCCTCTAGAAGCTGAAAAGCAATGATATGGATTCTCCCCTAGATCCTCCAGAGGAACCGTTTTGCCAACAACTTGATTTTAGCCCTTAACAGCTATTTTGGGCTTCTGATGCCCAGAACTGTAACATAATAAAGTTTTGTTTTAAGCCACTAATTTTGTGATCACAAAAAGAAGCTCATTTAAGAGCCTTACAGTGTATGAGAAGATCCATAAACAAAGACTTTCAATCTAGAAAGATCGTTGCCATGATAGGGGTGTGCACAGCGTCCTGTGTGACATGCAATGCCCTCTCACCTAGTTTGAGTGTGTGTGGAAGGTTGCTCAAAGAGGGATTTCTCATGTAGATGAGCTTGGTCTTAAAGATGGCATATCCCTTGCCTATATTGTCAGTGTCTCTATTTTTTTTTTTCCTATCAAACACTATCCTAAATATTTAACTTCCTAAAAACTTCCATTGTTTATTTTGGCTTTCTCTTGAAAGTCAAACTATTGCTTCTTTTCATCTAATGATTAAGTTACTCGGCAGTTGCTGCTGAGCTGTCTCTGCTCTCCATTTCTGCTTCATTCCTCTATGCTATCAGAATTCTTTGAGCTTCTGCCACCATAATTCATTGAACTGTTCTCTTTGAGGCCACTGGTGTGCCCTAACTATCAAAGCATTAAAAAGAAAAAAATATTATTTCTTGGCTCTACTGAGCACTTCCTCAATCTAACATTCTCTTTTTTTCTGTTTCCTTCTGTTAGCCCCCTCTCTCCTTTTTCTCCTTGTACTTCACGATGTATTTTGGGAGAATCACAAATGGGCTGGGGTTGCTAAAACACTTATTATAGGGAGAAGCAGTGGGTAAGAGGCTGAGTGGGTGGTAGTAGCGTTTTCCAGGCCATGATAAGGTACTTGGGCTTTATTTTGTAAGCAGCAGGGGCCATTGGAAGTTTTGGCTAAGAGATGGATGTAGATATCCCTTGGACTTTTCTCAGTATGCCGGGGCTTCTCAGGTTGTTTTGCTCAGGTGGTAAAGAACCCACCTGCCAATACATGCTAGATGTGAGACGTGGGTTCGATTACTGGGTTGGAAAGATCACCTAGCGGAGAGCATGGCAACTCATTCCAGTATTCTTGCTAGGAAATCCCATGGACAGAAGAGCCTGGTGGGCTACAGTCCAAGGGGTGGCAAACAGTTGGACATGATGGAAGTGATTTACCTCATAAGATTTTTATTGTTCACTCACTCAGTCACGTTTGACTTTTTGTGACCCCGTGGACTGCAGCATGCCAGGCTTCCCTGTCCTTCAGCAAGAAATAATGATGAAGTGGAGGGAGATTCCATTGTCAAAGATTTGGGGAAGATAAGAAAAGAAAATGAAAAAAATTGAGAAAATGCAAAACGTTGTATTTTACTTTTTGTGCACTTTGGCATCTTAAAGTTCCTAGGAAATCCTGGAGTAGAGAAATTTGTTGACCTTTGTTAACTTACTATTTCTCAAATTTATTTGACCATCGCAAATTCCCTGTTTATTTCCATATAAGGTCTATTGGTAGGTTCTAGTGCTACTCTTTGGGTAATCCCTTCTACTCTTCCTCCGTGATTTCTTAATCTTCTCCCTTTTTTTTCTCTTTCATATTTTATAACTGTTTATCCACATAATTCCCAACGAGGATTATGCCTCTGTAATTTGTTCTTTAAAGAACCTAAGTGAGAAGATTCACATCTACTTATAATGTTTATTAATCTCATTTTACTAATGTGAACTTTAGCTCTAGTTTATTTTAAAAAATCAGTGTTGATTATTCTCACTTTTCTCTCTTCAGGCACAGTGCAGAATTCTCTCCATTGATCAGTTAACTGGAAAAACACTTACCAGTCAGAAACTGATACTCTTAAGAATCAAACTGGACAACTCTTTCAAGTCATGCACAGGAATAAATTAAAAATGGATTAAAGATTTAACTGTAAGACCTGGAATCATAAAACTGCTAGAAGAAACCACAGGCAGTATTTGACATCAGTCTTGAACAGGTTTCCTCAGGCAAAGGAAACAAAAGCAAAAATAAACAAATAGGACTACATCAAACTAAAAAATTTTACCATGGCATAGTAAATTGTCTACAAAATGGAAAAGTCACCTACTGAATGGGACAAAATATTTGAAAACAATGTATTTGATAAAGGCTTAAAATAAAAAATATACAAAGAACTCATACAACTCAACATCAAAAACTAAACAACCCAACTAAAAAATGGGCAGAGGACCTGAATAGATATTTTTCTAAAAAAGACACAGAGATGGCCATCAAGCACATGAAAAGATATTCAATATTACTAATCAAGGAAATGCAACTCAAAACCATAATGAGATATCACTTTGTGCCTGTCAGAACGTCTATTACTAAAAAGACAACAAATAACAAGTACTAGCAAGGATGTGGAGAAAAAAGAAACCCTCTGGCAGGAATGTAAACTAGTGCAGCATTTTGGAAAAGAGTATGGAGCTTCCACAAAAAGCAAAAATAGAACTACCATAGGATACAGCAACTCTACTCCTGGATATTTATTGGAAGAAAATAAGAACACTAATTAGAAAAGATACATGCTAAAATGTTTGACTGTGTGGATCACAATAAACTGTGGAAAATTCTTAAAGAGATAGAAATACCAGATTACCTTACCTGCCTCCTGAGAAATCTGTATGCAGGTCAAGAAGCAACAGTTAGAACCAGACATGGAACAACAGACTGGTTCCAAATTGGAAAAGGAGTACATCAAGGCTATATATTGTCACCCTGCTTATTTAACTTAAATGCAGAGTACATCATGCAAAATGCTGGGCTGGATGAAGCATAAACTAGAATCAAGATTGCTGGGAGAAATATCAACAACCTCAGACATGCAGATGATACCATTCTAATAGCAGAAGGCATAGAGGAACTAAAGAGCCTCTTGATTAGGTGAAAGAGGAACATGAATAAGCTGACTTGAAACTCAATGTTAAAAAACTAAGATCATGGCATCAGTCCTGTCACTTCATGGCAAATAGAAGGGAAAAAAGTGGAAGCATTGACAGATTATATTTTCTTGAGCTCCCAAATCGCTGTGGACATAGACTTCAGCCACGAAGTTAAAATATGCTTGCTCCTCAGAAGAAAAGCTATGACAAACCTAGAGAGCGTAAAAGCAGAGACATCACTTTTCCCACAAAGGTCTTTATAGTCAAAGCCATGGTGTTTCCAGTAGTCATGTATGGATGTGCTTCCCTGGTGGCTCAGATGGCAAAGAATCTGCCTGCAGTGCAGGAGACCCAGGTTTGATTCCTGGTTCAGGAAAATCCTCTGGAGAAGGGAATGGCAACCCCCTCCACTATGCTTGCCTGGAGAAATCCATGGACAAAGTAGTCTTCCAGGCTACAGTCCATGGGGTCGCAAACAATCAGACACAACTAAGTGACTAACACTTTCGCTTTCATGTACAGATGTGAGAATAGGACCACAAAGAAGGCTAAGCACTGAAGAACCTATGCTTTCAAATTGTGCTGGAGAAGGCTCCTGAGAGTCCCTTAGACTGCAAGGAGATCAAACCAGTCAGTCCTAAAGGAAATTAGCCTTAATATTCATTGGAAGGACTGTTGCTGAAGCTGAAATGTAAGACTTTGGCTACTTCTTGTGAAGGGCCAACTCATTAGAAAAGACTCTGATTCTAGGAAAGATTGAGGGCAGGAAAAGAAGTGGGTGACAGAAGATGAGATGATTAGATAGCATCACTGATTCAATGGACATGAATATAAGAAAACTCTGGAAGTAGTGGAGGACAGAGGGGCCTGGGGTTACTGCAGTCCACAGGGTCACCATGAGTCAGACACAAGTTAGCAACTAAACAACAACAAAAGCATAGTATACAGTATATATAATATAATACAATATTCCATAGCATATATGTGTATATATATGTGTGCACATGGATGGACCTATATGGTATTATGCTAAGTGAAATGTCAGAGAAAAACAAATGCTGCATGACTATACTTAAATATGGAATCTAAAGAACAAAGCAAATAGACTAAGATAACAAAATAGAAATAAGGGATGTAAATACAGAGAACAAACAAGTGGTTGCCAGAGGGGAGAGGGGTGAGAGTAGGTAAGAAATAGATAAAGGAGATTGAGAGGGACAAACTTCTAGATGCAAAATCAATG
Source organism: Capricornis sumatraensis (assembly GCF_032405125.1). Lineage (NCBI taxonomy): Eukaryota > Metazoa > Chordata > Mammalia > Artiodactyla > Bovidae > Capricornis > Capricornis sumatraensis. Next base: position 16,568,162 of record NC_091084.1, read on the forward strand.
AATCACTGGTATGAACTGTATGTGTTGGAAATATAGTCAATAATTGTGTAATATCTTTGTATGGTGACATTTCATAACTAGACTTACTGTAGCGATCATTTTGAAATGTGTATCAAGTTACAAGGTTGTGTAAGAGGAGCTAACATAGGGTTGTAGTTTACTTACACTTCAAAAACAAATAACCAACTCATAGAAAAATGAATCAGATTTGTACTTACTAGAGGCGAGGGGTTGTGGGGAGAGGAAACAGGCGGAAGACAATCAAAAGGTACAAACTTCCAGTTATAAGATAAGTATGTATCAGGGATGTCATGTACACCATGATGATACACACACACATACATGATACAACTCTTTCAAACTAGACCAACTGATGAATCTCCTAATGGCTGGAGTTTCGCTCTTTTCAAGTTTGGAACTAGAAGAGGGGAAGACATAGGTGGACAATGAAATGAGCAGAGAGAGGCTTCTCATTATGAAACCTTGGCTCAGAGTAGTCTACCAGATCTTTTATTTCCAAGAGGCCAAGTCTTTCCCAGGAAGACTGATTACAACCCAGGCTTAAAGACCGTCAGAACCAGATTAGACCCTACTGTTCTCTAGTTTTACTCCTTCAGCAGAAAGACAGAGGGTGAGGGGACTGGGCCCTAAGCCAAGGGCCTGTCTGTAGAAAGTTCTGAGAGAAGGAATTAGGTCTTCTAAGTCATTATCCAAGGTAGCGAATTTTTTTTTAAATTAATTAATTTATTTTTTTAATTTTAAAATCTTTAATTCTTACATGTGTTCCCAAACATGAACCCCCCTCCCACCTCCCTCCCCATAACATCTCTGTGGGTCATCCCCATGCACCAGCCCCAAGCATGCTGTATCCTGCATCAGACATAGACTGGCGATTCAATTCTTACATGATAGTATACATGATAGAATGCCATTCTCCCAAATCATCCCACCCTCTCCCTCTCTCTCTGAGTCCAAAAGTCCGTTAAACACAGCTATGTCTTTTTTCCTGTCTTGCATACAGGGTCGTCATTGCCATCTTTTTAAATTCCATATATATGTGTTAGTATACTGTATTGGTGTTTTTCTTTCTGGCTTACTTCACTCTGTATAATCGGCTCCAGTTTCATCCATCTCATCAGAACTGATTCAAATGAATTCTTTTTAACGGCTGAGTAATACTCCATTGTGTATATGTACCACAGCTTTCTTATCCATTCCTCTGCTGATGGACATCTAGGTTGTTTCCATGTCCTGGCTATTATAAACAGTGCTGTGATGAACACTGGGGTACATGTGTCTCTTTCAACTCTGGTTTCCTCAGTGTGTATGCCCAGCAGTGGGATGGCTGGGTCATAAGGCAGTTCTATTTGCAATTTTTTAAGGAATCTCCACACTGTTCTCCATAGTGGCTGTTCTAGTTTGCATTCCCACCAACAGTGTAGGAGGGTTCCCTTTTCTCCACACCCTCTCCAGCATTTATTGCTTGCAGATTTTTGGATCGCAGCCATTCTGACTGGTGTGAAGTGGTACCTCATTGTGGTTTTGATTTGCATTTCTCTGATAATGAGTGATGTTGAGCATCTTTTCATGTGTTTGTTAGCCATCCGTATGTCTTCTTTGGAGAAATGTCTATTTAGTTCTTTGGCCCATTGTTTGATTGGGTCGTTTATTTTTCTGGAATTGAGCTGCATAAGTTGCTTGTATATTTTTGAGATTAGTTGTTTGTCAGTTGTTTCATTTGCTATTATTTTCTCCCATTCAGAAGGCTATCTTTTCACCTTGCTTATAGTTTCCTTTGTTGTGCAGAAGCTTTTAATTTTAATTAGATCCCATTTGTTTATTTTTGCTTTTATTTCCAGAATTCTGGGGGGTGGATCATAGAGGATCCTGCTGTGAATTATGTCTGAGAGTGTTTTGCCTATGTTCTCCTCTAGGAGTTTTATAGTTTCTGGTCTTACATTTAGATCTTTAATCCATTTTGAATTTATTTTTGTGTGCGGTGTTAGAAAGTGATCTAGTTTCATTCTTTTACAAGTGGTTGACCAGTTTTCCCAGCACCACTTGTTAAAGAGATTGTCTTTACTCCATTGTATATTCTTGCCTCCTTTGTCAAAGATAAGGTGTCCATATGTGTGTGGATTTATCTCTGGGCTTTCTATTTTGTTCCATTGATCTATATGTCTGTCTTTGTGCCAGTACCATACTGTTTTGATGACTGTGGCTTTGTATTAGAGCCTGAAGTCAGGCAAGTTGATTCCTCCAGTTCCATTCTTCTTTCTCAAGATTGCTTTGGCAATTCGAGGTTTTTTGTATTTCCATACAAATCTTGAAATTATTTGTTCTAGTTCTGTGAAAAATATGGCTGGTAGCTTGATAGGGATTGCGTTGAATTTGTAAATTGCTTTGGGTAGTATACTCATTTTCACTATATTGATTCTTCTGATCCATGAACATGGTATATTTCTCCATCTATTAGTGTCCTCTTTGATTTCTTTCATCAGTGTTTTATAGTTTTCTACATATAGGTCTTTAGTTTCCTTGGGTAGATATTTCCTAAGTATTTTATTCTTTTCGTTGCAATGGTGAATGGAATTGTTTCCTTAATTTCTTTTTCTACTTTCTCATTATTATTGTATAGGAATGCAAGGGATTTCTGTGTGTTGATTTTATATCCTGCAACTTTACTATATTCATTGATGAGCTCTAGTAATTTTCTGGTGGAGTCTTTAGGGTTTTCCATGTAGAGGATCATGTCATCTGCAAACAGTGAGAGTTTTACTTCTTCTTTTCCAATTTGGATTCCTTTTATTTCTTTTTCTGCTCTGATTGCTGTGGCCAAAACTTCCAGAACTATGTTGAATAGTAGCAGTGAAAGTGGACACCCTTGTCTTGTTCCTGACTTTAGGGGAAATGCTTTCAATTTTTCACCATTGAGGATAATGTTTGCTGTGGGTTTGTCATATATAGCTTTTATTATGTTGAGGTATGTTCCTTCTATTCCTGCTTTCTGGAGAGTTTTTAATCATAAATGGATGTTGAATTTTGTCAAAGGCCTTCTCTGCATCTATTGAGATAATCACATGGTTTTTATTTTTCAATTTGTTAATGTGGTGAATTACATTGATTGATTTGCAGATATTGAAGAATCCTTGCATCCCTGGGATAAAGCCCACTTGGTCATGGTGTATGATCTTTTTAATGTGTTGTTGGATTCTGATTGCTAGAATTTTGTTGAGGATTTTTGCATCTATGTTCATCAGTGATATTGGCCTGTAGTTTTCTTTTTTTTGTGGCATCTTTGTCAGGTTTTGGTATTAGGGTGATGGTGGCCTCATAGAATGAGTTTGGGAGTTTACTTTCCTCTGCAATTTTCTGGAAGAGTTTGAGTAGGATAGGTGTTAGCTCTTCTCGAAATTTTTGGTAGAATTCAGCTGTGAAGCCGTCTGGACCTGGGCTTTTGTTTGCTGGAAGATTTCTGATTACAGTTTCAAGTTCTGTGCTTGTGATGGGTCTGTTAAGATTTTCTATTTCTTCCTGGTTCAGTTTTGGAAAATTGTACCAAGGTAGCGAATTTTACAATGCCTTTATAAAAGGCTGAATTCCTTGGGCTCTTAAATGATATTCTCAGGCTGGGGACTTACCTGTCATTCAGCCCAGGGGGGCAGACATCAGTGGAAGGTGCGCAACTCCATTAGAGGTCTTTAGTTAATTAGTATTTGAATGAACAACAATGTCTTCAGTTAGAAGAGCAGTGAAAGGCAAGGGATTTAGGGAAGTGTTTGGGTGAACCGTATTTTGGGTTCAGGCTAAAGTGAGATTTTTCTTGAAATGTTTAATTATTTTACCAGAATCATTTTTCATGTGGCAATTTAAAATGTCACTAAATAGTAGCTAAACTGAAATGTTCATAGTTGAGGAGTTAAGGAAGGAGTGATAGAAGTCCAGATATGACTTTTAGTGATATCTGGAGTGAAAAAATACTTAAAAAAACTTGCCATAAACAAATATCTTTGAATCTAAGACAGCTGACTTCTTTAACTCTATCTTGTATCACTTAACAATACTGGTTTTCCTTCCTCCCTCCCTTCTTTCGTTTTTAAAATTTCTTGAACACACCTAATCTGCTCCCACTTTAGATTCTCTGTACACGCTTCCTCCTTTGCCTAGAACCCACTTCTGACTTCTTTTCATTCTCCAGGACATGGTTAAAATGTCACCTCCATCCTATCTAACTTATTAATAGATTCCAACCTGTTATTCTCCTTTATGCCATCCACTGATGAGATCTCATCACAACTTGTAATTAATTATATGTTTGTTGTCTGTCCTCTCCCACTAATCACTAAGCCCTGAGAAGAGGTACTCCATCAGTCAGAGTCCCAAGGGGAAAAGATGACAAGCTGTCAAAGGACAGTTTGAGCAGGGCTTGCAATTGAGGCTAGTTGCCTTGGTCAGGGAAGGATGTAGAAAAACCACCAGTCTATGTCCGATGCAGGATACAGCATGCTTGGGGCTGGTGCACGGGGATGACCCAGAGGGATGTTGTGGGGAGAGAGTGGGACGGGGGTTCATATTTGGGATTTCATGTACACCCGTGGTGGATTCATGTCAATGTATGGCAAAACCAATACAGTATTATAAAGTAAAATAAAGTAAAAATAAAAAGTTAAAAAAAGTGTTAAAAAAATAAATTAAAAAAAAAAAAACCACAAGGGATAGTTCAGTACCCCAGAGCTAAGGGCAGGGTCATGGACATCCTCAGCCTGAAGGAGTAAGGGAGAAGGGAGCAGCCACTGGAGCTGGAGGGAGAGAAAGCTGCAGACAAATACCTGGAGTGGACTGATGTCCTTTGATTGAGGGAGACAGCCAACCCAAGCTGACTCCAGAGAAAGGGAGTCAGGGTCATAGATACTCCCTGCTTCACTCTCCTTTCCCCCTCCAAATCTGCTGAGAAGCCCGGGATGTCCACTGATGTCATCTGGCAGAGAGGAACATGGAGAAGGATGGAGATCAGATTAAATGTGGAAGATATCCAGTCCAAGAGCCAGGTCTGCCTAATTCATCTCAATCCCCAGCACCCAGCACCCAGCACCCAGCACAGAGCCCATGAATAATAAACAAAGTGAATTTGTTACTAAGCATCTTTTTATTCTACTCTCTTCTAACTCTCTTTGTTTTTAAATGGATGATATGGAGATTTGCCTAATTCAGATGAATACGAGCACCTTTAAGTAGGTGAGAGTTCCTGTCATCCCTTGAGGATTGAGAATTGGATGCGGCAGAGGGAAGTGACAATATATCAGATGTGTGTGTGTGTGCCCAGTCATGTCCAACTCTTTGCAACTCCATGGACTGGAGCCTGCCAGGCTCTTCTGTCTGTGGAATTCTCCATGGAAAAATACTGGAGTCAGTAGACATGTCCTCTTCCAGCGGATCTTTCTAACCCAGGGTTCAACTCTGGGTCTCCTGCATTGCAAGCAGATTCTTTACCATCTGAGCCCCCAGGGAAGCCCAATACATCAGGGGGCAAGGGTAAAGTAGCATCTTCCTCTTCAGAGAACAGTAGCTGGCTTTGAACTCTTATGGTGTTCCAATAGCTAGGGAAGGAACCTGCCAGACTGGATACAGAGTCAGGAGGCGCAAGCTTTGTGTGGAAGGAGGTAAGGAAACAGCAGCCAGCACTCCACTCACACCTCCCAATCCCTCTCCTCCTTCCCAGTGGTGAGGAGATGGTGAGAACTGAAGCAATCTCCTGTCCCAGATATGAACCCAAGTGTTCAGGTTGGCAATTCTGCTTTCTCTAGACTATTCCATGACAGAAATTAACTTTTATCTTCTCTAGCCATTGTTTGTCTCTTTGAAATAGCAGCTCAACTTCATCCTAACTAAAGCAGAGAGATTTCCAGAGGATGAGGAGATAGCCTTCTAGAGGTATATTTTTTGGGTTAGTCTGACAGTCTTTGGGGGAAGGATTCAAAATAAAGAGTGAATGACATAATAACTGTGTCACTGGGAGGTTTAGTATGAAGTGAAAAGTATGCAAATAACTCTTGCTCTGTGGTCTCAAATATACAGGGAGGAAGCATTTCATAGTGAAGGTGGCATGTGGATCTTCCATGCAAAATCTAAACATCATCAGAGCAGTCTGGGATGTACCTTGGTGACCTGGCATCAGGAGGTGGGGTGGGGGTTGGGATATAGAAGAAGGTGGCAGATGGCGGGATATTGGAGGTGGTTTATTTTGGGTAGTAAGCTCTGTTTGGATGTTCAATAAGCAGTTTTGAATTTAAAAATGACTGTAATCACTATACTGTTGATTTTCTGACCCCTCTGTGCCCCAGAGAGGTAGCCCTGGGAAAAAATTATTATTTTGCTTACTTATGATAGTAGAGTTTGAAGTTGAAATTGAAATGATCATGATTTGGTTAGAGAAGGGTGACACTCAGGGAGAAAGAAGGAAGCTTGGGTGCCCAGAGAGGACTTACTGCTAGGTTTGGAAAGCAGAGTATATGTTACTAGCAACTCAATTTTCTCAGTGCCTCAGAACTGACCAACTCCTGGGGGCTTGATCAAGATAATAGAACTCACAGGATCTGGGTAAGTAAATTAGAATTTGAAGTATTCATTTATAAAGTAGCTTTTCTTTGCAGTGTCTGAATTTTATCGAACTAACATCTATGCCCTCTGCTTCTAGTGTTAGTATATGTGAGAAGCTGAGTTACTACTGCATTTAAAATATTCAGTTCAGTTCAGTTCAGTCGCTGTCATGTCTAACTCTTTTTGACCCCATTGACTGCAGCATGCCAGGCTTCCCTGTCCATCACCAACTCCCAGAGCTTGCTCAAACTCATGTCCATGGTGATGCCGTCCAACCTTCTCATCCTCTGCCATCCCCTTCTCTTCCAACCTTCAATCTTTCCCAGCATCAGGGTCTTTGCCAATGAGTCAGTTTTTCACATCAGGTGGCCAAAGTTTTGGAGTCTCCTCTTCAGAATCAGTCCTTCCAAGGAATATTTAAGACTGATTTCCTTTAGGATTGACTGGTTTTTTCTCCTTGCAGTCCAAAGAACTCTCAAGAGTCTTCTCCAACACCACAGTTCAAAAGCATCAATTCATCGGTGCTCAGATCCATACACGACTACTGGAAAAACCATAGTTTTGACTAGATGGACCTTTGTTGGCTAAGTAATGTCTCTGCTTTTTAATACGTTGTCTAGGTTGGTCATAGTTTTTCTTCCAAAGAGCAAGAGTCTTTTAATTTTGTGGCTTCAGTCACCATCTGCAGTGATTTTGGAGCCCAAGAAAGTAAAGTCTATCACTGTTTCCGTTGTTTCCCCATCTATTTGCCGTGAAGTGATGGGACCAGATGACATGGTCTTTGTTTTATGAATGTTGAGTTTTAAGCCAGTTTTTTCACTCTCCTCTTTCACTTTCATTAAGAGACTATTTAGTTCCTTTTCACTTTCTGCCATAAGGGTGGTGTCATCTGCATATCTGAGGTTGTTGATATTTCTCCCAGCAATCTTGATTCCAGCTTATGCTTCATCCAGCCTGGCATTTTGCATGATGTACTCTGCATATAAGTTAAATAAGCAGGGTGACAAAATACAGCCTTGACGTTCTCCTTTCCCGATTTGGAACCAGTCTGTTGTTCCATGTCCAGTTCTAACTGTTGCTTCTTGACCTGCATACAGGTTTCCCAGGAGGCAGATAAAGTGGTCCGGTATTCCCATCTCTTTCAAAATTTTTCACAGTTTGTTGTCCTCCACACAGTCAAAGGCTTTAGTGTAGTCAATAAAGCAGAAGTAGATGTTTTTCTGGAACTCTCTTGCTTTTTCAGTGATCCAACAGATGTTTGCAATTTGATCTCTGGTTCCTCTGCATTTTCTAAATCCAGCTTGAACATCTGGAAGTTCCTGGTTCATGTACTGTTGAAGCCTGTCTCAGAGGATTTTGAGCATCACTTTGCTAGCGCATGAGATGAGTGCAATTGTGCAGTAATTTGAACATTCTTTGGCATTGCCTTTCTTTGGGATTGGAATAAAAACTGACCTTTTCCATTCCTGTGGCCACTGCTGAGTTTTCCAAATTTGCTGGCATATTGAATGCAGAACTTTCACAACATCATCTTTTAGGATTTGAAATAGCTCAACTGGAATTCCATCACCTCCTCTAGCTTCTTTCATAGTGATGCCTCCTAAAGCCCACTTGACTTCACGTTCCAAGATGTTTGGCTCTAGGTGAGTGATCACACCATCGTGGTTATCTGGGTCATGAAGATCTTTTTGTATAGTTCTTCTGTGTAGTCTTGCCACCTTTTCTTAGTATCTTCTGCTTCTGTCAGGTCCATACCATTTCTCTACTTTATTGTGCCCATCTTTGCATGCAGATATTACTGATATGTGCCCATCTTTGCATTTAACATATTACTGATAAGTAATCATACTATTTTGGGGGGCTCCAAAATCACTGCAGATGGTGACTGTAGCCATGAAATTAAAAGACACTTACTCCTTGGAAGGAAAGTTATGACCAACCTAGACAGCATATTAAAAAGCAGAGACATTACTTTGTCAACAAAGGTCCATCTAGTCAAGGCTATGGTTTTTCCAATAGTCATGTATGGATGTAAGAATTAGACTATAAAGAAAGCTGAGTGCTGAAGAATTGATGCTTTTGAACTGTGGTGTTGGAGAAGACCCTTGAGAGTCCCTTGGACTGCAAGGAGATCCAACCAGTCCATCCTAAAGGAGATCAGTCCTGGGTGTTCATTGGAAGGACTTATGTCAAAGCTGAAACTCCTATACTTTGGCCACCTGATATGAAGAGCTGACTCATCGGAAAAGACCCTAATGCTGGGAAAGATTGAGGGCAGGAGGAGAAGGGGACAATAGAGGATGAGATGGTTGGATGGCATCACCGACTCAATGGAGATGAGTTTTGGTGAACTCTGGGAGTTGGTGATGGACAGGGAGGGCTGGCATGTTGTGATTCATGGGGTCACAAAGAGTTGGACACAACTGAACGATTGAACTGAACTGAATCATATAAGTGAAGTAAGTCAGAGAGAAAAAGGCAAATATCATATGATATCATTTATATGTTCAGTTCAGTCACTCTGTCATGTCTGACTCTTTTTGACCCCATGGACTGCAGCATGCCAGGCTTCCCTGTCCATCATCAGCTCCCAGAGCTTACACAAACTCATGTCCATCAAGTCGGTGATGCCCCAACCATCTCATCCTCTGTCTTCCCCTTCTCCTCCTACCTTCAATCTTTTCCAGCATCAGGGTCTTTTCTACTGAGTCAGTTCTTCACATCAGGTGGCCAAAGTATTGGAGCTTCAGCTTCAGCATCAGTCCTTCCAATGAATATTCGGGACTGATTTCCTTTAGGATTGACTTGTTTGATCTCTTTGCAGTCCAAGAGACTCTTAAGAGTCTTCTTCAACACCACAGTTCCACATTTATATGTGGAGCCAGAAAAAAAAAAACATAATAATACAAACAAACTCATTTATAAAGCAGTAACAACACTCACAGACATAGAAAACAAACTTATGGTTACCAAAGGGGAAAGTACCTGGAGGGATAAATTAGGAGCTTTGGATTAACATAGACACACTACTGTATATAAAACAGTTAAGAAAACAAGGTCCCACTCCATAGCACAGGGACTATATTCCTTTTTTTATAATAGCATATAATGGAAAAAAACCTGAAAAAGAATATATATGTACATATATATGGGTTTTTCTGGTGGCTGAGATGGTAAAGAATCTCCTGCAGCGCGAGACCTAGCTTCAATCCCTGGGTCAGGAAGATCCCCTGGAGAAGGGAATGGCAACCAGTTCCAGTACTGTTCACTGGAGAATTCCATGGACAGAGGAGCCTGCCATGCTACAGTCCATGGGGTCTCAAAGAGTCAGACACAACTGAGCAACTAACACTGTTCATATATATATATATATATATATATATATATATATATATATGTATATATATTTGAATCACTTTGCTGTACACCTAAAACTAATACAACAATATAAATCTATTATACATCACAAAAAACCTAAAAAATAAAACATTACTGTTAACTAGATTATACCATGGATTAATTACCATATTTTTTTAAAGCAAGACCAATACCATATTAACTGTGCTCATTTGATGTTGCTTCCAAATGTTATAAACATAAAAATGTAAAAATACATATATCACCTCTTAGAAGTGACTAAATACTATAATGATCTTTAGGTCTGGGGATGAGCAAAGTTTCAAAGGAGAGCAGGTAGACCGTCAGATCTTTGCTTTGGCTCCCAAACCAAAGGACCTGGAGTGGCATTTGGAAAAGGAATTGAGAGGCCTGCCTTCCTTGGAGAGCTAGTAAAACTTTCCAGATGAAAAAGGTAGGATGTGGAATATTGAACAAACATAGTCTATTTCTACTTATTTGGATTTGCCTTTAGTCACATAATTAAGTTTTAATTACCCTAAAGGAGAGTGAAGTTTTAATATTTAAACAAGTAGCATTCATTAATTCAGTAAATATCTGAGTACCTGTCATAGGCCAGGCACCATGATAGACGCCGCAGACACCGTGACGAACTAGACAGCATCTTCACGCGTGAAGCCGACAGCTAAGTGATGACAACTGAGACAGTGTAGTCCAGCACTGGGGCGGCTCAACGAGCAGCGAGAGACGTGACCACTTCAAAGAACGTTTTGCAGCCTGTTCGGTTCCTCCACTCAGAGCAATGCTGGGCCAACAACCAATTCTTGCTCTCTGGCCCTCCGGTGGCTCCATCTTATTCACGTCTACATTTTCCCCTCTGGAAACCAGTTAAAACAGCAGCATTGATTAGGCATCAGGTTTTTCCTTTTCTTTTTTTCCCATGAATGTAGTTCTTTTCTTTTCTGTCTGTGATCTTTTGCTTGCAGAATATATTTTATAAAGTGCTTTCTGGAGATAAGAGAATCATATCCATTAAGAACTGATTTATTAGCTTAACCTTCAGAGAGAAGCCTTATTTCCAAGCTCTGGTGGGCACCTCAGTGTTACCTCAACTTCGAGGACACAATATGCCAGTTACCAACACCTACCACATTTACTGAGCACTTACAATGTAGCCAGCACTGTGTTAGACAGGCAGGGTACGAAGATCAAAAGGATACACACAGATCTTGATCTCTAACATCTTATGGCTGATGTATAAAATGATAACTTGTCCAATGAGACAGCTTGTGCTAAATCAGGGCTGTAGACAGGAAGTGCTAAAGAGCTCTGTGGAGGAAAGATGTGGGTTGCCTAGATTTCAGCAAAGATAGGCTCCTAGTTCTCCTCATTGAATTCCTTCCTGTTATCACCAAGACAAGTTAAAAGTCCATCCAATCCTAAGCATTTGGGCCAAGCCTACTTTTATAAATTCATCTTCTTATCTTTACCACTATATGATGAATTCTTTTAGTTTGGGTTAAACTTAATCTCTACACAAATTGGCTCTCAGTAAAGTAAAAAAAAAAAAAGTGAAGTCTTGAATACACTGTACTAGGCACAATGTGAGAATACAAACATATAAGGCCTTTCTTCCTTCTGAGTAGTTTGCAGTCTGATTTAAGGCAAAGTGATGAAAATCCTGAAGTTAAGATACAGAATAATATTATATAAAACCTAGAGTTAAATATTAAAACTGTGCAGTGCAATTAAGGAAACTCTACAATCTTGTTATTGGAAGGTTTTCATTCACCTGGTAAAACAAATTTTTTCTAGCACCAATGGAATGAAAATAGAAAGTGACTCAGAACTGAGTGAGCTGAGGCAGAGAAGGGTGGGCTTAGTCATTTTAAGTGGTGAGTGATGGCAGCTGAGGAACAAGAAGTAGCTTTTTCAGGACTTAGTCCATGCTGGGGATTGGCTGCTCTCCTGTAGTTCAAACAGTGCAGGTGCCTAGAGAGGGAGGGTGCTCTTCTCAGGTCGTGTTTTGTGAGTCCTTCACATCCTGTTCTCAGAGCTCAGGCATGCTCACCTCTCAGGCTGGACAGGAATCCAGGCAGGAGCTGAAACAAAAGGAAGTGAGAGCTAAAGTCCCATTTATTGAGCACAGTCTGCGTTCTAGGCATACTCCTTGCATGCATGCTAAGATGCTTCAGTTGTGTCTGACTCTTTGCCGCCTTATGCACTGTAACCCACCAGGCTCCTCTGTCCATGGGATTCTCCAGGCAAGAATACTGGAGTGGGATACCATGCCCTTCTTCACTCTAGGCATAGTACATGGTAAATATTTTGCATCCAATATCTTATCTTATTTTCAAAAAGTTTGATATGGTATGTATATTATTCCCCTTTTACAAGTGGGAAAAGTGAACCTCAGAGAATTTGATGGTTTGTCTCAGATCAAATGCCTAGTCACTGGTACAGCTGGAATTTCAACACTTATCAGACTCCTAAGCCTGTGCTCTTCCTACACCTTAGTCATAGGGGATACTGAGAAGACATGCGTCTCCCTGGCAGCAACCACACAGGCCTCACCCCTTAGCAAGGTAGTGGTCTTGTCTTTAGCAGTGTAGAAGAGAGAAGGAGGGAAATCATGTTTCTGAATGCTTCCCTGTGGCCTGGACTGTAGTTTTAGCTGTAGGTTTCTGCCAACAGAGATCACCACCCACATGCACCAGATCTGTAATTGTTGTTTAGTCGCTAAGTCGTGTCCAACTCTTTTTGACCCCATGGACTGTAGTCTGCCAGGCTCCTCTGTCCAGGGGATTTCGCAGGCAAGAATACTGGAGTGGGTTGCCATTTCCTACTCCAAGGGATCTTCCTGACCCAAGGATCAGACCCATTCTGTCTCCTGCATTGCAGGCAGATTCTTTGCCACTTGGGAAGCCCTGTTTATAATTAGAAAATAATTTAACTCTAGGGAAGGCAGTGAGGCAGCAGAATGCAACATCCCCTTGTACGCTGTATGCGTCCAGTAAACAATGAGCAGAAAATTTTTTTTAACATGCCCAGATGATGAAACAGCTGGTGTTCATCAAGGCATTCCAGTGAAGAACTCATGAAACTATAAAAATTCTGTTTAATCCTCACTATTACCTCTTGCCCCTTGTCAGTAACTCTTGAAGAATAATGACATGAAAGATATTCCCAGTTTAGAGTTCTCTTCAGTTTTTACCAATCTCACCCTACCTCCCCCCCTCCCCTCTTCTACTTCTTTCAGACACAGGATAGGGGCAGAGATGTGCAGTGGAATAAAACACAGGTAGAGGAATTAGGAGGCTTGGACCCTAATCCTAGTTTGCTGATAATAGTTATATAATTTAGAGCAAGTAACTTTGGATTCTTTGCTGCCATTACCTTACCGGAGACAATGGACTACCACAATACTTCGGTGAGAGGATTGTTCTGTTAAAACTAGCGCCAATATTCAAGGTGTAGAAACTGAAGCTGAGTTTGGGTGACCTCATTCAATAGGAAAGATGTCCAGGTGAAAGGTTTTGGGCACAGATGAATGAGTTGTTCAGAAACACAAAGGAGGAGAGGGTAATTTTTTCTTTCCACAGGAATTATTTTGTGGATCATACCTAATTCCTTGTATGGTTTGAGACCAGTGATCTAATTATTAAATAATTAAGCTAAAGGGATTTGGGAAGAGGAGAGCATCCATTTTTTTGGAGATGACAAGGAAATATTTTACTCTGGATGTTTAATAGAGATTTAAAAAATACAGATACAGTAGGAATTGAACATCAGTAAGATGCAAACTTGTCATTGTAACATTGCTTTGGAAAAACGCCTTCTTGATCATGATGATTAGAGAAATGCAAAAGAAATGCAAAAGAATTGCAAACATTCGCACTGAATTAAAGAAATCTATCCCATCTTTGGTCCACATAGTTTTAGCCACAGAAGAGCTGCCTTTTTTTGTGTTTGTGTTTGTTACAGATATGAAAATGTTAACTTTAGAATCTGATCTGGTTATTTGTTACTGTAAGAGTTTGCTAGTCCTTTATCCTCTTTCTTTTCACATTTATAATTCAAGAATATCGGTGTTAATAAATATTTTTATTTGCAAGTGACAAGAACCCAACTTGAATGGTCTCCAGCAGACAATGGAAATAAATATAACAGTGCATGTAACCAAATTGTGTTAAGGACATGCCAAGCTTACTTTGACATGCCTTGAACTAGAATTCAAATGCTTTCAGAATTTTCTTGTTTTTCCTTTCTTGTCTTCATTTCTGCTTTTTGGCTGTATTCTCTTGGGTACTTAATTGCTTAACTTCAGGCTCACATTCACTGAGTCTTTTAAGCAGAGACATGATCCCCAAAACTTCTCCCTGGAAGGAAAAAGGGACTTCTCTCTCCCAACAATAATTTTAAAAAATTCTGGCAAAGCGTTCTGATTTGTTTGGTCTGGGTCCTATGCCCATCAACAGGACAAGTAGATATTGCATGGAAATTTTCCTGTTTTATTGGAACTTCAGCTAAAGCTGAGTTTTGTATCTTCCTATGTGACTGCAGCCATGAAATTAAAAGATGCTTACTCCTTGGAAGAAAAGTTATGACCAACCTAGATAGCATATTCAAAAGCACAGACATTACTTTGCCAACAAAGGTCCATCTAGTCAAGGCTATGGTTTTTCCAGTGGTCATGTATGGATGTGAGAGTTGGACTGTGAAGAAAGCTGAGTACCGAAGAATTGATGCCTTTGAACTGTGGTGTTGGAGAAGACTCTTGAGAGTCCCTTGGACTGCAAGGAGATCCAACCAGTCCATTCTGAAGGAGGTCAACCCTTGGATTTCTTTGGAAGGACTGATGCTGAAACTGAAACTCCAGTACTTTGGCCACCTCATGCGAAGCGTTGACTCATTGGAAAAGATTCTGATGCTGGGAGGGATTGGGGGCAGGAAGAGAAGGGGATGACCGAGGATGAGATGGCTGGATGGCATCACTGACTTGATGGACGTGAGTGTGAGTGAACTCCGGGAGTTGGTGATGGACAGGGAGGCCTGGGGTGCTGTGATTCATGGGGTTGCAAAGAGTCGGACATGACTGAGCGACTGAACTGAACTGAACTGATGCGATCCATCACCCCAGGATTTTCTTAGATCCCCTCCCACTTGGTTGTTTCCTCTAGAATGTTTTATGTATGTCTCCATTATAATGCATATTTCATTGCATAGAATTATATACTTATATCTCTTACTTTTCAGATTGTGAACTCTTCCAGATTAAGGTCTAAATTTTGTTTAACTATATTATCCACAGCATCTAAAATGATGCCTAGAACTTGCATGCCAAGTCACTTTAGTCCTATCTGACTCTTTGCAACCATATGTATGGTAGTCCATCAGACTCCTTTGTCCATGGGATTCTCCAGGCAAGAATACTGGAGTGGGTTGCCATTTCTTCCTCCAGGGGATCTTCCTGACCCAAGGATCTAACCTGCATCTCTTGACTCCTGCACTGGCAGGTAGGTTCTTTACCACTAGGGCTACCTGGGAAGCCCTGCCCATAACTTAATAAAACCTTAGTATTCGTTGATGATAAATTGAAAGGATGCACAGACAAAAGTATAGGGTGTTTGGAATAAGATTTTTTATTCAATTATAAAATGTTAGCTCACCAATTGAAAGGCAGACTGGTGAATGGATTTTTTAAATGATCCAACTAGATGCTGTCTACAAGAGATTCATTTTAGATCCAAAAATAAAAATAGATTGAAAGTGAAAGGATGAAAAAAAAAAGTCACCCCATGCAAACAGCAACCAAAAGAGAGCTTGGGTAGCTATACTAATTAGACAAAATACACTCCAAAAATTGTTATAAGAGATGAAAAAAGTCATTATATACTGATAAAAGGATCAGTTGATCAGGATGGTATAATTATACACATAACTGCACTGAACAACAGAGCCCCCCAAATGTGGAGCCACATCAACAGAATTCAAGAGGGAAATGAAGAGTCTACAGTAATAGTTGGAAACTTAAATACATCATTTTTGACAATGGGTAAAACATCTAGACGAAGATAAAGAAACAAATGATTATAAAACTCTTCAGTGAAAATTTATGAGCAAGTCTTTGTGACCTTGGATTTGACAATGGACTTAGATATGACACTAAAAGGATCCACACACAAAAAGATAAATTTGACATTATCAAAATAAAATATTTGCACATTAGAGGGCATTATCAAGAAAATGAAACAGCAACCTACAAAATGGGCAAAAATATTTTCAAATCACATATCTGATAATGACCTAGGATGAAGGATATATAAAGAACTCATACAACTCAATGACAAAAAGAAAAAAAACCTAATTTAAATATGAGCAAAATATATGAATAAATATTATTCCAAGGAAGATATACAAATGACTAGCAAATACATGAAAATATGCTCAGCATCATTATTCATCAGGGATATGCAAATCAAAACAAAATATCTCACCACTCTACACCCACTTAGATGGCCATTTGAATAATGGAAAATAACAAAAGTTGGTGAGGATGTGGAATCCTCATACATGGCTGATGAGAATGTAAAATGATTCAATCACTGTGAAAAACAGTTTGGCAATTTCTCAAAAAGTGATTCATAGAACTATCATTGTTGTTCAGTCATTCAGTTGTGTCTCTTTGCAACCCATGGACTGTAGCACGCCAGGCCTCCCTGTCCCTCACTCTCTCCCAGAGTTTGCCCAAATTCATGTGCACTGAGTTGGTGATGCTATCCAACCATCTCATCCTATCTATCATATGACCCAGCAATTCCACTCCTAGGTATATAACCAATATAAACCAAATGAAACCACCTACTCAAATACCTGTACATGAGTGTTCATAGCAACATTATTCACAATAGCCAAAATGTGGAAATAACCCAAATGTTCATCAATGGATAACTGGATATAAGCGAATTGTGGCTTATATATACAATGGATATTATTTGGCCACAAAAGGAATGAAGTATTGATACCTGCTACAGTGAAGATGAATCTGGAAAACATTATGTTAAATAAGAGAATCTAGACAAAAAAGGTCACCTACTGTGTGTTTTCACTCACGTGGAATATTCAGAAAAGGTAAACACAAAGAAACAGCAGATTGACGGTTGTCAGGAGTAGGAGGGAGGGAAAATCGGGGAGTAACAGCTTAATGGGTGAAAAGGAAAAATGAAAGTGTTAATCACTTAGTCATGTCCGACTGTCTGTGACCCGCCAGGCTCCTCTGTCCATGGGATTCTCCAGGCTAGAATACTGGAGGAGCCAATCCCTTCTCCAGGGGATTCTCCCTCCCCAGGGATAGAACCGAGGTCTCCTGCACTGCAGGCAGATTCTTTACTGGAAACAGCAGACTGATGGTTACCAAAGGCTGCGGGGAGGGGAGATTGAGGAGTTTAATATGGGTACAAGGCTTTATTTTGGGGTGATAAAAATGTTTGGAAAGAAGCAGAGGTGGTGTTTTCACAGCATTGGGAATGTAGTAAATGCCTCTAATTGTTCTTTTAAAAATGATACATTTTATATTATGTGACTCTCACCAGAGGAAAACTGGTAAGAAATGAACATGTTTTCACCAAGGTAGCTCTTTATTAAAGCAAAGCTGCTTTGTTTTAATCCCATATGCTTTAAAATCCCTGCCTTGTAGAATTTCAGGAATTCTAAAGTTGAAACTTTTAAACTGAAATTTGCCACCACTCCATATAGCTGAGAGAATCTCAGAATTTACCAAGAACATGCGGATTCTTTGATACATACATACCTGCTCATCATATTCACCTATCATTGAATGCCTATTTCAACAATCAAACCTGTGGCTTTTCAATTCTATCACCCCTACTGGTCTGATCTAAGTTCCCTCTTGTTTCTGCATTATTATTTTTCCTTTAGGGTTGTTTTTTTCCTCCTATGGATAGTTGTGGTTTGTAAGACTGAAGCAAACAAAACAAAACAAAGAAAATCCCCAATAACAACAAAAAACCCTCTGATGCTGAGCCAGAAAATAGTTTCTGGAAAGGAATTGGAGTTGGAAAGCCCATGGAACAGTGTCCAACCCTTGACATCGAAGAAGATCATTGCTCATGTAATCCTGAGTGTGTTAAAAGCTCTGCTAAGCAACACCCATTCTAATTTATTTAGTCTAAGAGTTTATTTCCATTTCATGCCACAATGAATTTACAACATGATGAAAAAATCCAACCTTGCTATGCTACCAAAAACTGAGCCACTCTCAGCTTGGGAACAGTGAGTCAAAAATGCAGCCTGCTTGGTCAGTCTTTGTTCATCCCCTCAAACTGACCTCTTGGTGTGTTTAAACTGTAAAGGCACTTTCCTTTGTGACATTTTCAGTGACCACATCAACTGACTCCCAGCAGCGTGCAGTGTTGAGATATGTTTTTCTCTCAAGTTTGCATTTTCTTGTAAAGTGCAATAAACTTGCCCAGAAAATGCTTCTATCAAACCTTATCTTTGATTCTCTGGGGTTTCCGTGCAATATATTGTGTTGCTCCTGACATCACGATCTCCATGGCAACTCCTGAATGAGACTTTTCATGGTCAAAAAAGGAGAAAAAATAGATGCAAAGAAATTTCTCTTCAATCTTAATAGACTTGGTCATTTATTATTGAGAGGAGAGGGAATGGGAAGGATTGAATTATATTACTTGAGGCTAACCACAGAAATTTCAAGTCACACTCTTAAGCCTCTCAATCAGGAATCTCCATCTTTCCAATTTCTTCTTCATGCTCTCCATAAAAGATATGGTAATATAACTGTTATGAGGCTTACTTAAATAGGTATTCTGGGTATTAAGTGAAAGAAGACTTGACTGAGAATATGGAAGAGGGCCTATTGACAAGTCCCAGGTTTAAACCAGCCCCCCACCCCATCATGGTAAACAGTTTTCTGACTGTGTGATCTTCATCTAGTCAATCAACTTCTCTATAAGTTTCCTCAGTTAGTAAAGAGAAGGCAGTACTCATTTTGCCACCCCTAGAGGTACATTGTAAGGGTAAAATATCTGATTTTTGTATATCTCAGGATATGCATTTTTGGAAACCAACTAGCAAAAAATACAGTTTTTAATAATCATTTATATAACATATTTCAACTATAATAGCTGACACATCCATAATTCTTTCTAAGAAAATATGCCTCTTGATTAAGAAGGGATTTAGATAGCCATATTTAGTGCTATGTAACTCCGCCTCACCACAGCCTAGAAGTTGGCATGTAAAAAATCCATAATACAGCCTGGTATGAAAAGAGGAGGTGAATAAATGAGATTCTCTCTGAAATTTACACTGGAAAATGATAAGAGTCAATATCCAAAACTGAGAGATATAGGCAGAGAACAGTCCCTGGGAAGAACCAGGGCCGATGGAGACTGTGAAATTTATGAGAAAAAGAATACTGGCAAAGTAGATATTATAAAGCAGCAGATACTATTAATATGAGCTCAGTAAAAAGTACAGAGAAAAAATGAAAAGTTTAAGTCAGTTGTGGTGGCAAGAGAAAAATAGTTTATATTTGCAGAAGGAAGTTAAGAGATACCACTTATTAAACAAACATTAGTTTGGTGCTTATTATAAAATGCAGAGCATTGGGGATTCAACAGTAAGACAGCTCTGATTTCATGGTGCCAACAAATGAACAGGTTATTATATTGAATAATATATTCTAAGTACCATGATAGAGAATATATTAAATACTGTGGGTAGTTTAAGACTTTCCAAAGAAATTGGCAATTTAATATTTTATCAGGTCTGGACTATTGGACAAGTAGGAGTAATTCTGGTGAAAGTGATAGTAAAAGATATTTTAAACTATTGAAAAAATACATGGAAAGGCTTGGTAATGAGACATCGGCAGTTTTCCAGCACCAAGACACATATATTTCTATAATTAGTTTCATTCTTCTAAGCTTTGCTTTGAGCCAAACTTTGCTCCTCCTGACACCTACAGAGTCTAACTTAAACATATGGCTATAAGACTTAAGACAGTTCATGTGAAGCTAAGGTGTATAGAGACATATGACATTGTCCTGCTCTTAAGAAGTTTCTGCTGTTAAGAAGTTTATGATGTATATGAGCAGATGGACTATCAATAAGAAATAAATATGAGAACTAATAATAAACTGAAAAAATGATAGTGAAGTTGCTCAGTCGTGTCCAACTCTTTGTGACCCCATGGACTGTAGCCTACCAGGCTCCTCGGTCCATGGAATTTTCCAGGTAACAGTACTAGAGTGGGTTGCCATTTCCTTCTCCAGGGCATCTTCCCAACCAAGGGATCAAACCCGGGTCTCCCGCATAGCAGGCAGACACTTTGCCATCTAAGCCACCAGGGAATGTCAGTTCAGTTCAGTTCAGTTGCTCAGTCATGTCCGACTCTTTGCGACCCCAGGAGTCGCAGCACCCCAGGCCTCCCTGTCCATCACCAACTCCCAGAGTTCACTCAGACTCACGTCCATTGAGTCAGTGATGCCATCCAGCCATCTCATCCTCTGTCATCCCCTTCTCTTCCTGCCCCCAATCCCTCCCAGCATCAAAGTCTTTTGCAATGAGTCAACTCTTCACGTGAGGTGGCCAAAGTACTGGAGTGTCAGCTTCAGCATCATTCCTTCCAAAGAAATCCCAGGGTTGATCTCCTTCAGAATGGACTGGTTGGATCTCCTTGCAGTCCAAGGGACTCTCAAGAGTCTTCTCCAATGCCACACTTCAAAAGCATCAGTTCTTTGGTGCTCAATTTCTTCACAGTCCAACTCTCACATCCATACATGACTACTGGAAAAACCATAGCCTTGACTAGAAGAACCTTTGTGGGCAAAGTAATGTCTCTGCTTTTGAATATACTATCTAGGTTGGTCATAACTTTTCTTCCAAGGAGTAAGCGTCTTTTAATTTCATGGCTGCAGTCACCATCTGCAGTGATTTTGGAGCCCAATAATATAAAGTCTGACACTGTTTCCACTGTTTCCCCATCTATTTCCCATGAAGTGATGGGACCAGAGGCCATGATCTTCGTTTTCTGAATGTTGAGCTTTAAGCCAACTTTTTCACTCTCCTCTTTCACTTTCATCAAGAGGCTTTTGAGTTCCTCTTCACTTTCTGCCATAAGGGTGGTGTCATCTGCATATCTAAGGTTATTGATATTTCTCCCGGCAATCTTGATTCCAGCTTGTGCTTCTTCCAGCCCAGAATGTCTCATGATGTACTCTGCATAGAAGTTAAATAAGCAGGGTGACAATATACAGCCTTGATGTACTCCTTTTCCTATCTGGAACCAGTCTGTTCTATGTCCAGTTCTAACCGTTGCGTCCTGACCTGCATATAGGTTTCTCAAGAGGCAGGTCAGGTGGTCTGGTATTCCCATCTCTTTCAGAATTGTCCACAGTTTATTGTGATCCACACAGTCAAAGGCTTTGGCATAGTCAATAAAGCTGAAGCAGATGTTTTTCTGGAACTCTTTTGTTTTTTCGATGATCCAGTGGATGTTAGCAATTTGATCTCTGGTTCCTCTGCCTTTTCTAAAACCAGCTTGAACATCTGGAAGTTCACAGTTCACGTGTTGCTGAAGCCTG
The DNA here is from genome assembly GCF_032405125.1 of Capricornis sumatraensis. Lineage (NCBI taxonomy): Eukaryota > Metazoa > Chordata > Mammalia > Artiodactyla > Bovidae > Capricornis > Capricornis sumatraensis. The sequence continues at coordinate 16,589,746 of NC_091084.1, forward strand.
GCTTGGAGAATTTTCAGCATTACTTTACTAGCATGGGAAATAGATGGGGAAACAGTGTCAGACTTTATTTTTTTGGGCTCCAAAATGACTGCAGATGGTTCCTGCAGCCATGAAATTAAAAGATGCTTATTCCTTGGAAGAAAAGTTATGACCAACCTAGATAGTATATTCAAAAGCAGAGACATTACTTTGCCGACTAAGGTCCGTCTAGTCAAGGCTATGATTTTTCCTGTGGTCATGTATGGATGTGAGAGTTGGACTGTGAAGAAGGCTGAGCGTCGAAGAATTGATGCTTTTGAACTGTGGTGTTGGAGAAGACTCTTGAGAGTCCCTTGGACTGCAAGGAGATCCAACCAGTCCATTCTGAAGGAGATCAGCCCTGGGATTTCTTTGGAATTATGCTAAAGCTGACTCTCCAGTACGTTGGCCACCTCATGAGAAGAGTTGACTCATTGGAAAAGACTCTGATGCTGGGAGGGATTGGGGGCAGGAGGAGAAGGGGACAACTGAGGGTGAGATGGCTGGATGGCATCACAGACTCAATGGACGTGAGTCTGAGTGAACTCCGGGAGATGGTGATGGACAGGGAGGCCTGGGGTGCTGCGATTCCTGGGGTCGCAAAGAGCAGGACATGACTGAGCGACTGAACTGAACTGAACTGAGATGAGTGCAATTGTGCGGTAGTTTGAGCATTCTTTGGCATTGCCTTTCTTAGGGATTGGAATGAAAACTGACCTTTTCCAGTCCTGTGGCCACTGCTGAGTTTTCAAAATTTGCTGGCATATTGAGTGCAGCATTTTCACAGCATCATCTTTCATGATTTGATAAGCTCAACTGGAATTCCATCACCTCCACGTGCTCTCTTTGTAGTGATTCTTTCTAAGGCATTTAATTATGTTCTAAATTCCAAGTTATAAGTATTTAAGTAAATATAGGACAGTACATTTTACATGAATTCAAAGATGACAAGCCATAATTTTAAATTATTAAATACAAGCTTCTCTTAAAAAGAGATGTTTTCTTTGTGTTTACTGTGGAGCTGTACATAAAACATCTTATAGGTATAGCAGTCTGTTTTAAGCTGATAACAACTTAACTTCAATTGCATAAACAAGTTTATACCTTTACTTCTCCCACTTCCTTTATGTTATTAACATCATGATTGATATTTTTCATATTGTGTATCCATTCATATATTTTTGTACTTATAATTATTTTAAATAAATTTGTCTTTTAACTTTTATATTAGAATCAAAAATGATTTACATAGTGCCATTACAGTATTATAGTATTTTATTATATATATAAATATATATATACTGACCTTTAAGTCTTCCCTTAAAGGTAGGAGAAGGCAGGAGGAGAAGGGGACAACAGAGAATGAGATGGTTGAATGGAATTACTGACTCAATGAGTTTGAGCAAACTCCAGGAGATGGTGAAGGACAGGTAAGCCTGGCGATCTGCAGTCCATGGGGTTGCAAAGAATTGGACACTACTGAGTCACTGATCAACAACAAAAGCCTTCTCTAGTGGCTCAGATGGTTAACAATCTGTCTGCAATGAAGGAGACCTGGGTTCCATCCTTGGGTCAGGAAGATCTCCTGGAGAAGGAAATGGCAACCCACTCCAGCATTCTTGCCTGGGAAATCCCATGGACAGAGGAGCCTGGAGGGCTGCGTTCCATGGGGTCACAAAGAGTCAGATATGACTGAGTGACTAGCACACTTCCATCTTCTTTTCCACTTTATTTTTTTAATTGAAGGATATTTACATTACAGAATTTTGTGGTTTTCTGTCATTATATTAACAAGAATCAGTCATAGGTACACCCATGTTCCCTCCCTCCCTCCCATCTCCCTCCCCATCCCATACTTCTACATTGTCACAGAGGTCCTGTTTGAGTTCCCAGAGTCATATAGCAAATTCCCATTGGCTATCTATTTTACATATGATATTATAATTTTCCATATCACTCTCTCCATACATCTCACCCTTTCCCTCCTTCCCTCCCACCATGTCCTTAGGTCTGTTTTCTATGTCTGTTTCTCCATTGCTGCTCTGAAAATAAATTCATCAGACAATCCTTTCTAGATTCCGTATATATGCATCAGAATATGATATTTATATTTCTATTTCTGACTTACTTCACACTATATAATAGGCTCTAGGTTTGTCCACCTCATTAGAACTGATTTAAATGTGTTCCTTTTTATGGCTGAGTAGTATTCCATTGTATATATGTACCACAACTTCTTTATCCATTGTTGATGGACATCTAGGTTGCTTCCATGTTCTAGTCACTGTAAATAGTACTGCAATGAATAATGGGATACATGTGTCTTTTTCAATTTTGGATTCCTCAGAGTTTATTCCTTAGTAGTGGGATTGCTGGGTTATATGGTCGTTTTATTCCTAGTGTTTTAAGGAATCTCCATACCATCTTCCACAGTGATTATATCAATGTACATTCCCACCAGCAATGCAAGAAGATTCCCTTTTCCCCACACACTCTCCATTGTTTATTATTTGTAGACTGTTTGATGATGGCATTCTGACTGATGTGAGGTGATATCTTATTGTAGTTTTGATTTGCATTTCTCTCATAATGAGCAATGTTGAGCATCTTTTCATGTGTTTGCTAGCTATCTGTATGTCTTCTTTGGAGAAATGTCTGTTTAGGTCTTTTCCCCAGTTTTTGATTGGGTTGTTTGTTTTTCTGGTATTGAGTTGTATGTGATGCTTATACATTTTGGAAATTAATTCTTTGTCAGCTGTTTCCTTTGCTATTATTTTCTCCCATTCTGCGGGTTGTCTGTAGTTTCCTTTTTTATTCAAAATCTTTTAAGTTTAATCTGGTTCCATTTGCTTATTTCTGTTTTTATTTCCATTGCTTTAGAAGGTGGGTCATAGAAGATCTTGCTTTGATTTATATTATCAAGTGTTCTGCCAATATTTTCCTTTAAGAGTTTTATAGTTTCTGGTCTTACACTTAAGTCTTTAATCCATTTTGAGTTTATCTTTATATGGCATTAGGAAGTATTCTAATTTCATTCTTTTGCACATAGTTGTCCAGTTTTCCCAGTACCACTTATTGAAGAGGTTATCTTTGCCCCATTGTATATTCTTGCCTCCTTTGTCAGAAATAAGGTACCCATAGGTGTGTGGGTTTTTCTCTGGGCTCTCTATCTTGTTCCATTGATCTATATTTCTGATTTTGTGCCAGTACCATACTATCTTGATGACTGTAGCTTTGTAGTATAGTCTGAAGTCAAGAAGGTTGATTCCTCCCGTTCCATTCTTCTTTGTCAAGACTGCTTTGGCTATTTGGGGTCTTTGGTGTTTCCATATGAACTGTGAAATTTTTTGTTCTAGTTCTGTCAAAAATGCCATTGGTAATTTGATAGGGATGGCATTGAATCTGTAGATTGCATTTGGTAGTATAGTCATTTTCACAACCTTGATTCTTCCTACCTAGGAGCATGAAATATCTATCTGTTTATGTCATCTTTGATTTCTTTCATCAGTGTCTTATAATTTTATGCACACAATTCTTTTGTTTCTTTAGGTAGGTTTATTCCTAGATATTATATTCTTTTTTTTTCATTCTTGCAATGGTGAATGGGATTGATTCCTTAATTTCTCCTTCTGATTTTTCATGCAAGTGCTTTCTCTGTATTGACCTTGTATCCCATGAATTTGCTGAATTCACTGATTAGCTCTAATAATTTTCTGATAGTTTCCTTTGGGTTTTCTATGTATAGTATCATGTCATCTGCAAACAGGAGAGTTTTACTTCTTCTTTTCCAATATGGATTCCTTTTATTTCTTTTTCTTCTCTAATTGCAATAGCTAAGATTTCCAAAAATATGTTGAATAATAATGGTGGGAGTGGACACCCTTGTCTTGTTCTTAATCTTAGAGGGAAGTTTTAGTTTTTCACCATTGAGAATAATGTTTGCCATGGGCTTATCTTATATGGCCTTTTCTATGTTGAGGTAGGTTCCTTCTATGCCCATTTTTTGAAGTATTTTTTAAAATCATAAATGGGTGGTGAATTTTGTCAAAGGCTTTTTCTGCATCTATTGAGATGATCATACTATACCCAGCAAAGATCTCATTCAAAATTTATGGAGAAATCAAAAGCTGTACAGACAAACAAATGTTAAGAGAATTTAGTACCACCAAACCAGCCTTACAACAAATACTAAAGGGGATTATATAGCCAGTAAACACAAGAGAAAGGAAAGACCTACAAAAGTGAATTAAAAACAATCAAGAAAATGCCGATAGGAACGTATATATCAATAATTACCTTAAATGTAAATGGATTAAATGCACCAACCAAAAGATGCAGACTGACTGAATGAATACAAAAACAAGACCCATATATATGCTGTCTACAAGAGACACACTTCAGACCTAGAGACACATACAAACTGAAAGTAAAAGGATGGAAAAAGATATTTCATGCAAATGGAAACCAAAAGAAAGCCAGAGTGACAATCCCTATTTCAGACAAAATAGACTTTAAAACAAAGAATATTATAAGAGACAAAGAAGGACAGTACATAATGATCAAGGAATAAATAAAAGAAGAAGATATAGCAATTGTAAATATTTATGCACCCAACATAGGAGCACCTCAATACATAAGGCAAACACTAACAGGCATAAGAAGGGATATTGACAGCAACACAATAATAGTAGGGGACTTTAACACCCCACTTACACAGATGGACAGATCATTAAAACAGAGAAACAATAAGGAAACACAAACATTAAATGAAACATTAGATCAAATGGACTTAATTGATATCTTCAAAATTTTCCATCCGAATGCAGAAGAATACACTTTCTTTTCAAGTGCACATGGAACAGTCTCCAGGATAGACCACATCTTGGGTCACAAATCAAACCTCAGTAAATTGAAGAAAATTGAAATTGTATCAAGCATCTTCTCTGACCACAATGCTATGAGACTAGATATCAGCTACAGGAAAAAAACTGCCAAAAACAAACTCATGGAGGTTAAACAATACATTACTAAATAATAAATATGTTACTGAAGACATAAGAAGGGAAATGCAAAGATTCCTAGAAACAAATGAGAATGAAAACATGAAAACCCAAAACCCATGGGATTCAGAAGAAGCAGTGCTAAGAGGGAGGTTCATAGCAATACAACCCTACCTCAAGAAACAAGAAAAGCATCGAATAGGCAACCTAACTCTATACATAAAGCAGCTAGAAAAAGAAAGCAGCTAAAAAATATCCAAAGTCAGCAGAAGGAAAGAAATCATAAAATCGGAGCAGAAATAAATGGAAAAGAAATGAAGGAAACAACAGCAAAGATTAATAAGACTAAAACTGTTTCTTTGAGATGATAAACAAAATTGACAAACCACTAGCCAGAGTCATCAAGAAAAAAGAGAGAAAAATAAAATCAACAAAATTAGAAATGAAAAAGGAGTGTTTACAACAGACAACACAGAAGGATCGTAAGAGAATATTATGAGCAACTATATGCTAATAAAATGGACAATCCAGAGGAAATGGACAGATTCTTAGGAAAGTTCAACCTCCCAAGACTGAACCAGGAAGAAATAGAAATTAAGAACAAGCTAATCACAAACACTGAAAAAAACAAAAGCCCAGGGCCAGATGGCTTCACAGGGGAATTCTATCAAACATTAAGAGGCAAGCTAATGCCTACTTTTCTGAAACTCTTCCAAAAAACTGCAGAGGAAGGAGCACTTCCAAACTCATTCTATGAGTCCACCATCACCCTGATATCAAAACCAGGCAAAGACAGCACAAAAAAGAAAATTACAGGCCAATATCACTGATGAACACAGATGCAAAAATCCTCAACAAGATTCTAGAAAACAGAATTCAACAATACACTAAAAAGCTCATTCACCATGATCAAGTTGGGTTTATTCTAGGGATGCAAGAATTCTTCAACATATGAGAATCAAAGTGATACACCATATTAACAAATTGAAAGAAATTATCACCTCAACAGATGCAGAAAAAGCACACTTCCTTTAAGAGTAAGGTTTTTACTTTCATATGCTTCAAATTTCTGTTCCCCATCTTTATTGGTTCAATTTGAAGAACTCCCTTTAGCATTTCTTATAAGGCATTTCTAAGGGCTACTAACTCCCTCGGATTTTGTCTGTGAAAGTCTTTATCACTCCTTCGTTTTTGAAGGAGAATTTGCTAGTTGTAGTACTCTTGATAGCTTTTTTCTTTCAGTACTTTGAGAATATTATATAGTATCTTCTGGCCTATAAGGTTATTGCTGAGAAATCTTCTGTAGTTTATCTCCCCATTGACATAACAAATTGCTTTTCTCTGCTGCTTTCCAAATTCTGTCTTTGACTTTTGACAATTTGATTACAATATTCTCAGTGTAGATATCTTTGTTTCACCTGTTTTTTTTTTTTTTTTTGAATCCTTTGGGCTTCTTGGATCTGGCTATCATTTTCTTCCTCAGGTTTGGAAAGTTTTTGACTATTATTTCTTTGAATAAGATTTCTGACTCACTCTTCCTCTCTTTTCCTTTTAGGATATGCATATATTGGTCTAATTGATAATGTTGCCTAAGTCCCTTAAGCTTTTTTCACTCCATTCCTTTTTTTCTTTTTTTTTTTTTTAACCTTTTCTGTTTCTCTGGATAATTTCAAAACTTTTGTGTTTAAACACACTGATTCTTTCTTCTGCTTGATCTAAGCTTCCACTGAACTCCTCTATTGAAATTTTCAGTTCAGTTATTCTTCAGGGTTCTTCGGTGCTAAGATTTCTGTTTGGTTCTTTCCTTTCTTTCTTTTTTTTGGTATTTTCTGTCTCTTAGTTAAAATACTCACTCTTTTTATGCTTTCTTCTCCTGAGTTTACAAATATCTTCCACTTTATCTTGAATTTATTGAATATTTTGAATTCTATGTTAGGTAATTCATATATTTCCTTATTAGTAAGGTCAGTTTCTAGAACATCTTGTTCTTCTGTTTAAGGCATGGGTCCCTGTTTCTTCATTTTCCTTGAGTCTTTGTGTTTGTATTTGCAATTAGAAAATACAGACATCTCTCATAGTCTAGAACTAATACAGAAAAAAAAAAGTATATCACAACAAAAAATTAGGCAAAATACAAAGAGAGACAGCAGAAGAGGAAAAGAAAAACAAAAGAACTATAACACAGAAAATAAAAATTAACAAAATTGCAACAGTAAGTCCTTCTCTATCAGTAATTACTTAAAGTGTAAATGGATTAAACTGTCTGATCAAAAGACATGGAGTGGCTGAATACATTAAAAAATCACAGTATTCAACTATGTGCATTCTATAAAAGACTCATTTTAGTTTTAAGTCTCACACATAGGCTGAAAGTAAAAGGAAAAAAAAAGATATCACATGTAAATGGTAAATAAAGAGAAGAGGCTATGGTTACATCAGAAGAAAATAGACATTAAGACAAACACTGTCACAAGAGACAAAGATGAAATTATGTAAAGATTTATATAATGATAAAAGGGTCAATTCACCAGAAATATATAACAGTAATAGATACATATGCTCCCAGCATCAGAGCACCTGAATATATAAAGTAAACTTTAAAGAACTTAAGAAAGAAATAGTAACATAATATAGTAGGAAACTTAAATACACCATTTTTTCAACAATGAATAGAACATCCTGATGTTCTGTTCATCAGGAAAATAAGGTAATAGTGGACTTGAAGAACACCATAGTTGAAATGAACTTTACAGACATATGCAGAACATTCTACCAACAACAGAATATAGTTGGCACTTGAACAACAAGTGTTTGAATTGTGTGGGCCCACTTACATGTGGAGTTTTTTCAATAGTAAATGCTACAGTATAACATGATTCATAGCTGGTTGAATCTGTGGATGTGGAACTGTGGATAAGGAAGAACCATGGAGTTTATACCTTAAGGAAATGAGACAAAGAAGAATGAACTAAGCCCAAAGTAGTAGAAGGAAGAAACTAATAAAATATTGAAGCAGAAATAAATCAAATACAGAATAGTCAAACAATAGAAAAAAATTAGTAAAAAATAAATATTAAAAAAAGATTAACAAAATTGAGAAAACTTTAGCTTGACTAAGTAATAAAGATGAGAGAAGACTCAAATAAATAAATGACAGAAATAAAAAGTATCATCAGAGACATAAAAAGAAATAAATCATAAGAGAAATAAAAAGGATCATAAGAGCAAAACGTTGGATCATCTGAAGAAATAGGTAAAATTGTAGAAACCTATAATTTACTAAGATTGAATCATGAAGAAATAAAAAGCCTGATCAGACCTATAACTAGTGAGGAAATTGAATTAGAAATCTCAACACTCCCAATGGGCTTCCCAGGTGGTGCAAAGGTAAAGAATTTGCCTGCCAATGCAAGAGATGCAAGAGACATAAGTTCTGTTCCTGGGTTGAGAAGATACCTCTGGAGTAGAAAATGGCTACCCACTCCAGTATTCTTGCCTGGAAAAGTCCATGGTCAGAGAAGCCTGGCAGGCAGTCCATGGAGTCACAAAGAGTTAGACACAACTGAGCATGTGCACACACACACACACACACACACACACACACACTCCCAATAAAGAAAAGCCTAGGTCTAGAAGGCTTTAATGGTAAAGTCTACCAAAAATTTCAGGAAGAATTAATACCAACACTTCTAAAACTCTTCCAAAAATTAAAAAAGTCAGTAACACTTTGAAACTGAACATGTAAGGCTAGCAACACCCTGATGCCAAAACCTGACTTAGACACTGCAAGAAAAGGACACTACAGGTCAATATTCCTGATGAATATCGATGTAAAAAATCCTCAGCAAAACACTACCAAACTGAGCTCAACAGCACATTAAAAGAATTATACAACATGACTAAGTGGGAATTATCCCTGAGATTCAAGGATGGTTCAACATATGAAAATTAATTAATGTGATATACCACATCTCACATGCTAGCAAAGTAATGCTCAAAATTCTCCAAGCCAGGCTTCAGCAATACGTGAACCGTGAACTTCCTGATGTTCAAGCTGGTTTCAGAAAAGGCAGAGGAACCAGAGATCAAATTGCCAACATCTGCTGGATCATGGAAAAAGCAAGAGAGTTCCAGAAAAATATCTATTTCTGTTTTATTGACTATGCCAAAGCCTTTGACTGTGTAGATTACAATAAACTGTGGAAAATTCTGAAAGAGATGGGAATACCAGACCACCTGACTTGCCTCTTGAGAAACCTATATGCAGGTTAGGAAGCAACAGTTAGAACTGGACATGGAACAACAGACTGGTTCCAAATAGGAAAAGGAGGACGTCAAGGCTGTATATAGTCACCCTGCTTATTTAACTTCAATGCAGAGTACATCATGAGAAACGCTGGACTGGAAGAAACACAAGCTGAAATCAAGATTTCCGGGAGAAATACCAATAACCTCAGATATGCAGATGACACCACCCTTATGGCAGAAAGTGAAGAGGAACTTAAAAGCCTCTTGATGAAAGTGAAAGAGGAGAATGAAAAAGTTGGCTTAAAGCTCAACATTCAGAAAATGAAGATCATGGCATCTGGTTCCATCACTTCAAGATAGGGAAACAGTGGAAACAGTGTCAGACTTTATTTTTGGGGGCTCCAAAATGACTGCAGATGGTGACTGCAGCCATGAAATTAAAAGACCCTTACTCCTTGGAAGAAAAGTTATGACCAACCTAGATAGTATATTCAAAAGCAGAGACATTACTTTGTTGACTAAGGTCCATCTAGTCAAGGCTATGGTTTTTCCTGTGGTCATGTATGGATGTGAGAGTTGGACTGTGAAGAAGGCTGAGCACTGAAGAACTGATGCTTTTGAACTGTGGTGTTGGAGAAGATTCTTGAGAGTCCCCTGGATTGCAAAGAGATCCAACCAATCCATTCTGAAGGAGATCAGCCCTGGGATTGCTATGGAAGAAATGATGCTAAAGCTGAAACTCCAGTACTTTGGCCACCTCATGAGAAGAGTTGACTCATTGGAAAAGACTCTGATGCTGGGAGGGATTGGGGGCAGGAGAAGGGGATGACAGAGGATGAGATGGCTGGATGGCATCACTGACTCGATGGACGTGAGTCTGAGTGAACTCCAGGAGTTGGTGATGGACAGGGAGGCCTGGTGTGCTGCGATTCATGGTGTCGCAAAGAGTCGGACATGACTGAGCGACTGAACTGAACTGAACCACATTAACAGAACAAAGGATAAAAAAAATTCCAGTGGTGCCTATCAATGAAGGCATTTGACAGATTCAACATTCTTTCATAATAAAAACTTGCAGCAAACTAGGAATAGAAGAATTTACTTCCATATAATCAAGGCTACGTATAAGAAGCCCACAGCTAATATCTTATTCAACGGTGAAAAATGGAGAGCTTTTCCCCTAATATTAAGAACACGGCAAGGATGCCCTATGCTTGCCATTTCTATCTTTTTTTTAAAAATTTTAATTGGTAGCTAATTACTTTACAATATTGTATTGGTTTTGCTGTACATCAACATGAATCTGCCACAGGTGTATATGCGTCCCCCATCCTGAACTCCCCTCCCATCTCCCCTCCCCATCCCATCCCTCTGGGTCATCCCAGTGCAACAGCCCCAAGCATCCTTTATCCTGCATCAAATCTGGACTGGCGATTAGTTTCTCATATGATATTATACATGTTTCAATGCCATTCTCCCAAATCGTCCCACCTTCTCCCTCTCCCACAGAGTCCAAAAGACTTCTATACATCTGTGGCTCTTTTGCTGTCTCACATACAGGGTTATCATTACCATATTTCTAAATTCCATATATATGCATTAGTATACTGTATTGGTGTTTTTCTTTCTGGCTCACTTCACTCTGTATAATTGGCTCCAGTTTCATCCACCTCATTAGAATAGATTCAAATGTATTCTTTTTAATGGCTGAGTAATACTCCATTGTGTATATATACCACTGCTTTCTTATCCATTCGTCTGCTGATGGACATCTAGGTTGCTTCCATGTCCTGGCTATTATAAACAGTGCTGTGATGAACATTGGGGTACACGTGTCTCTTTCAATTCTGGTTTCTTTGGTGTGTATGCCCAGCAGTGGGATTACTGGGTCATAAGGCAGTTCAATTTCCAGTTTTTAAAGGAATCTCCACACTGTTCTCCATAGTGGCTGTACTAGTTTTCCCTCCCACCAACAGTATAAGAGGGTTCCCTTTTCTCCACACCCTCTCCAGCATTTATTGCTTGTAGACTTTTGGATCATAGCCATTCTGACTGGCATGATATGGTACCTCATTGTGGTTTTGGTTTGCATTTCTCTGATAATGAGTGATGTTGAGCATCTTTTTGTGTGTTTGTTAGTCATCTGTATGTCTTCTTTGGAGAAATGTCTATTTAGTTCTTTGGCTCATTTTTTGATTCAGTTGTTTATTTTTCTGAAATTGAGCTGAGGGGTTGCTTGCATATTTTTGAGATTAGTTGTTTGTCAGTTGCTTCATTTGCTATTATTTTCTCCCATTCAGAAGGCTGTCTTTTCATCTTGCTTATAGTTTCTTTTGTTGTACAGAAGGTTTAATTTTAATTAGGTTCCATTTGTTTATTTTTGCTTTTATTTCCAGTATTCTGGGAGGTGGGTCATAGAGGATCCTGCTGTGATTTATGTCGGAGAGTGTTTTGTCTATGTTCTCCTCTAGGAGTTGTATAGTTTCTGGTCTTACATTTAGATCTTTAATCCACTTTAAGTTTATTTTTGTGTATGGTGTTAGAAAGTGTTCTAGCTTCATTCTTTCACAAGTGGTTGACCAGTTTTCCCAGCACCACTTGTTAAAGAGATTGTCTTTAATCCACTGTATATTCTTGCCTGCTTTGTCAAAGATGAGGTGTCCATAGGTGCATGGATTTATCTCTGGGCTTTCTATTTTTTCCATTGATCTATATTTCTGTCTTTGTGCCAATACCATACTGTCTTGATGACTGTGGCTTTGTATTAGAGCCTGAAGTCAGGCAGGTTGATTCTTCCAGTTCCATTCTTCTTTCTCAAGATTGCTTTGGCTATTCGAGTTTTTTTGTATTTTTTTTCTTTTTTCTTTTTTACTTTATTTTACTTTACAATACTGTATTGGTTTTGCCATACATTGACATGAATCCACCATCGGTGTACATGGGTTCCCAAACATGAACCCCCCTCCCACCTCCCTCCCCATAACATCTCTCTGGGTCATCACCGTGCACCAGCCCCAAGCATGCTGTATCCTGCATCGGACATAGACTGGCAATTCGATTCTTACATGATATTATACATGTTTCAATGACATTCTCCCAAATCATCCCACCCTCTCCCTCTCCCTCTGAGTCCAAAAGTCCGTTATACATATCTGTGTCTTTTTTGCTGTCTTGCATACAGGGTCGTCATTGCCATCTTTCTAAATTTCATATATATGTGTTAGTATACTGTATTGGTGTTTTTCTTTCTGGCTCACTTCACTCTGTATAATCGGCTCCAGTTTCATCCATCTCATCAGAACTGATTCAAATGTATTCTTTTTAATGGCTGAGTAATATTCCATTGTGTATATGTACCACAGCTTTCTTATCCATTCATCTGCTGATGGACATCTAGGTTGTTTCCATGTCCTGGCTATTATAAACAGTGCTGCGATGAACATTGGGGTACATGTATCTCTTTCAATTCTGGTTTCCTCGGTGTGTATGCCCAGCAGTGGGAGTGCTGGGTCATAAGGTAGTTCTATTTGCAATTTTTTAAGGAATCTCCACACTGTTCTCCATAGTGGCTGTACTAGTTTGCATTCCCACCAACAGTGTAGGAGGGTTCCCTTTCCTCCACACCCTCTCCAGCATTTATTGCTTGCAGATTTTTGGATCGCAGCCATTCTGACTGGTGTGAAGTGGTACCTCATTGTGGTTTTGATTTGCATTTCTCTGATAATGAGTGATGTTGAGCATCTTTTCATGTGTTTGTTAGCCACCCGTATGTCTTCTTTGGAGAAATGTCTATTTAGTTCTTTGGCCCATTTTTTGATTGGGTCATTTATTTTTCTGGAATTGAGCTGCATAAGTTGCTTGTATATTTTTGAGATTAGTTGTTTGTCAGTTGTTTCATTTGCTATTATTTTCTCCCATTCAGAAGGCTATCTTTTCACCTTGCTTATAGTTTCCTTCGTTGTGCAGAAGCTTTTAATTTTAATTAGATCCCATTTGTTTATTTTTGCTTTTATTTCCAGAATTCTGGGGGGTGGATCATAGAGGATCCTGCTGTGATTTATGTCGGAGAGTGTTTTGTCTATGTTCTCCTCTAGGAGTTGTATAGTTTCTGGCCTTACATTTAGATCTTTAATCCATTTTGAGTTTATTTTTGTGTATGGTGTTAGAAAGTGATCTAGTTTCATTCTTTTACAAGTGGTTGACCAGTTTTCCCAGCCCCACTTGTTAAAGAGATTGTCTTTACTCCATTATATATTCTTGCCTGCTTTGTCAAAGATAAGGTGTCCATATGTGTGTGGATTTATCTCTGGGCTTTCTATTTTGTTCCATTGATCTATATTTCTGTCTTTGTGCCAGTACCCTACTGTCTTGATGACTGTGGCTTTGTAGTAGAGCCTGAAGTCAGGCAAGTTGATTCCTCCAGTTCCATTCTTCTTTCTCAAAATTGCTTTGGCTATTCAAGTTTTTTTGTATTTTCATGCAAATTGTGAAATTATTGGTTCTAGCTCTGTGAAAAATACTGTTGGTAGCTTGATAAGGATTGCATTGAATCTATGGATTGCTTTGGGTAGTATACTAATTTTCACTGTATTGATTCTTCCAGTCCATCAACATGGTATATTTCTCCATCTATTAGTGTCCTCTTTGATTTCTTTCACCAGTGTTTTATAGTTTTCTATATATAGGTCTTTAGTTTCCTTAGGTAGTATTTTATTCTTTTCGTTGCAGCGGTGAATGGAATTGTTTTCTTAATTTCTCTTTCTATTTTCTCATTATTAGTGTATAGGAATGCAAGGGATTTCTGTGTGTTGATTTTGTATCCTGCAATTTACTATATTCATTGATTAGCTCTAGTAATTTTCTGGAGGAGTCTTTAGGGTTTTCTATGTAGAGGATCATGTCATCTGCAAACAGTGAGAGTTTTACTTCTTTTCCAATTTGGATTCCTTTTAATTCTCTTTCTGCTCTGATTGCTGTGGCCAAAACTTCCAAAACTATGTTGAGTAATAGTGGTGAAAGTGGGCACCCTTGTCTTGTTCCTGACTTTAGGGGAAATGCTTTCAATTTTTCACCATTGAGGATAATGTTTGCTGTGGGTTTATCATATATAGCCTTTATTATGTTGAGGTATGTTCCTTCTATTCCTGCTTTCTGGAGAGTTTTTATCATAAATGGATGTTGAATTTTGTCAAAGTGTTTCTTTGCATCTATTGAGATAATCATATGGCTTTTATTTTTCAATTTGTTAATGTGGTGAATTACATTGATTGATTTGCAGATATTGAAGAATCCTTGCATCCCTGGGATAAAGCCCACTTGGTCATGGTGTATGATCCTTTTAATGTGCTCTTGGATTCTGATTGCTAGAATTTTGTTAAGGATTTTTGCATCTATGTTCATCAGTGATATTGGCCTGTAGTTTTCTTTTTTTTGTGGCATCTTTGTCAGGTTTTGGTATTAGGGTGATGGTGGCCTCATAGAATGAGTTTGGAAGTTTACCTTCCTCTGCAATTTTCTGGATGAGTTTGAGTAGGATAGGTGTTAGCTCTTCTTGAAATTTTTGGTAGAATTCAGCCTTGAAGCTGTCTGGACCTGGGCTTTTGTTTGCTGGAAGATTTCTGATTACAGTTTCAATTTCCATGCTTGTGATGGGTTTGTTAAGATTTTCCCTTTCTTCCTGGTTCAGTTTTGGAAAGTTGTACTTTTCTAAGAATTTGTCCATTTCTTCCACGTTGTCCATTTTATTGGCATATAATTGCTGATAGTAGTCTCTTATGATCCTTTGTATTTCTCTACTGTCTGTTGTGATCTCTCCATTTACGTTTCTAATTGTATTCATTTGATTTTTCTCTCTTTGTTTCTAGATGAGTCTGGCTAATGGTTTGTCAATTTTATTTATCCTTTCAATGAACCAGCTTTTGGCTTTGTTGATTTTTGCTATGGTCTCTTTTGTTTCTTTTGCATTTATTTCTGCCCTAATTTTTAAGGTTTCTTTGCTTCTACTAACCCTGGGGTTCTTCATTTTTTCCTTTTCTAGTTGCTTTAAGTGTAGAATTAGATTATTTATTTGACTTTTTTCTTGTTTCTTGAGGCATGCCTGTATTGCGATGAACTTTCCCCTTAGCACTGCTTTTACAGTGTCCCACAGGTTTTAGGTTGTTGTGTTTTCATTTTCATTCATTTATATGCATATTTTGATTTCTTCTGTGATTTGTTGGTTATTCAGCAGTGTGTTGTTCAGCCTCCATATGTTGGAATTTTTAATATTTTTTCTCCTGTAATTGAGATCTAATCTTACTGCATTGTGGTCAGAAAAGATGCTTGGAATGATTTCAATTTTTTTGAATTTACCAAGGCTATATTTATGGCCCAGGATGGAGAAGATTCTGTGTGCACTTGAGAAAAAGGTGAAATTCATTGTTTTGGGGTGAAATGTCTTATAGATATCAATTAGGTCTAACTGGTCTATTGTATCATTTAAAGTTTGTGTTTCCTTGTTAATTTTCTGTTTAGTTGATCTATCCATAGGTGTGAGTAGGGTTTAAAGTCTCCCACTATTATTGTGTTTTTTGTTAATTTCCTCTTTCATACTTGTTAGCATTTGTCTTACATATTGTGGTGCTCCTATGTTGGGTTCATATATATTTATAATTGCTATATTTTCTCTTGGGTTGATCCTTTGATCATTATGTAGTGTCCTTCTTTGTCTCTTTTCATAGCCTTTGTTTTAAAGTCTACTTTATCAGATATGAGTATTGCCACTCCTGCTTTCTTTAGGTCTCTATTTACATGGAATATTTTTTTCCAGCCCTTCACTGTCAGTCTGTATGTGTCCCCTCTTTTGAGGTGGGTCTCTTGTGTACAACGTATATAGGGGTCTTGTTTTTGTATCCATTCAGCCAGTCTTTGTCTTTTGGTTGGGGCATTCAACCCATTTATGTTTAAGGTAATTATTGATAAGTATGATCCTGTTCCCATTTACTTTATTGTTTTGGGTTCGAGTTTGTACACCCTTTTTGTGTTTCCTGTCTAGAGAATATCCTTTACCATTTGTTGGAGAGCTGGTTTGGTGGTGCTGAATTCTCTCAGCTTTTGCTTGTCTGTAAAGCTTTTGATTTCTCCTTTGTATTTGAATGAGATCCTTGCTGGGTACAGTGATCTGGGCTGTAGGTTATTTTCTTTCATCACCTTAAGTATGTCTTGCCATTCCCTCCTGGCCTGAAGAGTTTTGATTGAAATATCAGCTGTTATCCTTATGGGAATCCCCTTGTGTGTTATTTGTTGTTTTTCCCTTGCTGCTTTTAATATTTGTTCTTTGTGTTTGATCTTTGTTAATTTGATTAATATGTGTCTTGGGGTGTTTCACCTTGGGTTTATCCTATTTGGAACTCTCTGTGTTTCTTGGACTTGGGTGATTATTTCCTTCCCCATTTTAGGGAAGTTTTCAACTATTATCTCCTCAAGTATTTTCTCATGGTCTTTCTTTTTTTCTTCTTCTTCTGGGACTCCTATGATTCGAATGTTAGAGCATTTCATATTGTCCTGGAGGTCTCTGAGATTGTCCTCATTTCTTTTAATTCGTTTTTCTTTTTTCCTCTCTGACTCATTTATTTCTACCATTCTATCTTCTACTTCATCAATCCTATCTTCTGCCTCCATTATTCTACTATTTGTTGCCTCCAGAGTGTTTCTGATCTCATTTATTGCATTATTCATTATATATTGACTCTTTTTTATTTCTTCTAGGTCCTTGTTAAACCTTTCTTGCATCTTCTCAATCCTTGTCTCCAGATTATTTATCTGTGATTCCATTTTGATTTCAAGATTTTGGATCATTTTCACTACCATTATTCAGAATTCTTTCTCAGGTAGATTCCCTATCTCTTCCTCTTTTGTTTGGTTTGGTGGGCATTTATCCCGTTCCCTTACCTGCTGGGTATTCCTCTGTCTCTTCATCATGTTTATATTGCTGAGTTTTGGGTGTCTTTTCTGTATTCTGGCAGTTTGTGGAGTTCTTTTTATTGTGGAGTTTCCTCGCTGTGGGTGGGGTTGTACGGGTGGCTTGTCAAGGTTTCTTGGTTAGGGAAGCTTGTGTTGGTGTTCTGGTGGGTGAAGCTGGATTTCTTTTCTCTGGAGTGCAATGAAGTGTCCAGTAATGAGTTATGAGATGTCAATGGTTTTGGAGTAACTTTGGGTAGCCTGTATATTGAAGCTCAGGGCTGTGTTCCTGTGTTGCTGGAGAATTTGCGTGGTATGTTTTGCTCTGGAACCTGTTGGCCCTTGGATGGTGCTTGGTTTCAGTGTAGGTATAGAGGCGTTTGATGAGCTCCTGTCGATTAATGTTTCCTGGAGTGAGGAGTTCTCTGAGGTTCTCAGAATTTGGACTTAAGCCTCCTGCTTCTGATTTTCAGTCTTATTTTTACAGAGGCCTCAAGACTTCTCCTCCTATACAGCACCATTGATAAAACATCTAGGTTAAAGATGAAAAATTCCTCCACAGTGAGGTACACCCAGAAAGGTTCACAGAGTTACATAGAGAAGAGAAGAGGAGGAGGGGGTTAGAGGTGACCTGAATAAGATGAGATGGAATCAAAAGAGGAGAGAGCAAGCTAGCCAGTAATCATTTCCTTATGTGGACTCCACAGTCTGGAACACTCAGAGATGTTCATGGAGTTATACAGAGAAGAGAAGAAGGAGAAAGGAGACAGAGGTGGTCAGGAGGATAAAAAGGGGGGAATCAAAAGGAGAGAGACAGATCCAGCCAGTAATCAGTTCCCTAAGTGTTCTCCACCGTCTGGAATACACTGATGATTCACAGAGTTGGGTAGAGAAGAGAAGGGGGAGGGAGGAGACAGGCGACCTGGTGGAGAAAAAGGAGAGTCCAAAGGGGGAGAGAGCCATCAAGCCAGTAATCTCACTCCCAAGTAAAAATGGGTACTGAAGATTGGGTACAAAATTGATAACAAATACCAAAAGCAAAGATTAAAAACCTAGAGTAGAGGTTGGATTTTCAAAAATACAATATTAAAGAAAAGAAGGAGAAAAAAACAAAACAAGACAAAGTCACAAAAATTATTTAAAAAAATATATATGAAGTTTGCTTTAAAAAAATAGGGTCTTTTTTTTTTGCAAAGTAATAGTAGGTTATAAAAAATGAAAATTAAAGGAGTAATAGAGCATTTAAATTTTTTTAAAAAATTGAAAAACAAGAATGATCATAAAAATAGTAAAAATATATCTAGGACTTTCTCTGGTGTTGTTGTGGGCAGTGTGGGGTCAGTTCATTTTCAGATAGTTCCTTGGTCCACCTTATATTTCTCAAGATCTATAGGCCCCTTCCTATGTAGTCGGTACTAACTACAGGATTTTAATTTATTGCACCTGTCACTTCCAGGGTGGTTCCCTCTGTTTTAGCTTCTGTTTGCTGGTCTCTTCAGTGTCTGATTTCCACCCTAACACAAGGGGGATGGTGGTGGACACTCTTTTTTAGGCTCACTTGTTCAGTCGTGCTGTGGGGAGGGAGAGATGCTTCAAACAAATAACAGTGGCATGTGCTCGCAGTGTCCCAGCCACAGTGGGCCTGACCCCGCTCACGGCACATGTGTCCTCCCTGTCCTCCCTGCTCATGCTGTAGGTTGCTCTGCTGGGAACCATCCAAGGCCAGCCCTGGGCTGCATGCACCTCCCAGGTCTAAGCCGCTCAGGTTCAGGCACTCGGGTAGTCCTCAGAGGCACAGACTCTGTTGGGCCTGTGTTTTGTGCCCCTCCCAGGTCTGAGCAGCTCAGGTGATGATGTGTTTGGTGAGCATGGTCACTCTGACTTATTGCCTCTCCCGTCCCTGCTACTTAGTTTTCTGGGTGTACAACCGGCGCAGCTTCTCAGGTGGATGTTGACCATCCAGAACCCCAAGAAGTTTTAGTTAGCAAAGAAGCCTGCTTGCAGTTTGGTAGATAATGTCTCTCTGGAGCTGCGATTGCCCCCTTCCAGCTCTGGCTGCCTGTCACCGGAGGGGGATGGTCTGCAGCCGGCTAGTTCTGTTCAGTCCTTTGTTCTGTGCGCGGGCCTGGTGGTGTCTTAGGTTAGGACTTTTCACGTGGTAGCTATCCCACAGTCTGGTTTGTTAGCCCAAGTTAGTTCACTCAGATTGCCCTCGGGGCATTCAGGCCCGGTCCTTACTCTAAGCAATGCAGCCCGCACATCCCTGCCAAGCCCCCGCTTGCTAGTGGTGGGTGCAGGCATCTGTGCTGCTTCTCTGCTGGGGGAGTTACCGTTGGGCTCGTAATCTGTGGGTTTTAATTATTTACTTATTTTTCCTCCCTGTTATGTTGCCCTCTGTGCTTCCAAGGCTCACCACAGACTTGGCAGGGAGAGTGTTTCCTGGTGTTTGGAAACTTCTCTCTTTTCAAGACTCCCTTCCCAGGATGGAGCTCCATACCTACCTCTTTTGTCTTTTTTTTTTGTCTTTTATATTTTTTGCTACCTCCTTTCGAAGACAATGGGCTGCTTTTCTGGGTGCCTGATGTCCTCTGCCAGCATTCAGAAGTTGTTTTGTGGAATTTACTCAGCGTTTAAATTTTCTTTTGATGAATTTGTATGGGAGAAAGTGGTCTCCCCGTCCTAGTCCTCTCCTATCTTAGGACCACCCTATGCTTGCCATTTCTATTCAACATAGTATGGAAGCCCTAGCCAGACCAATCAGGGAAGTAAAATAAATAAAAGGCATTTAAATCAGAAAGGAAGAAGTAAAGTTATCTCTGTTTGGAGATGGCAGAATCTTACATATAGAAAACCTTAAAGACTGTACAAAATGTTGTTAGAACTAATAAATGAATTCATTAAAATTGTAGGATACAAAGTCAACATAAAAAATCAGTTGTGTTTCTATACACTAAAAACAAACTACTTGAAAGAAAATTAATAAAACAATTTCACTTACAATAACATAAAAATACTTAGGAGAAAACGTAACCAAGGATATAAAAGACTTGTACACTGAAAACTATAAAACACTGATGGATGAAATTAAAGAATACAGAAATAAAAGGAAAGACATCTTGTGTTTATCTTTTTAAGATTTAAAATTGTTAAAAAGACCAAATTACCTAAAGAAACCTACAGATTCAATGTAATCTCCATCACAGTCCCAATGACCTGTTTTACAGAAATAGGAAAAAAATCCCTAAATTCACTTGGAATCACAAAGAACCCTGAATACCCAAAAACAATTTTGAGAAAGAATAGAGCTAGAGACATCACGCAGTTCCTGACTTCAAAATATATTATAGAGAGGCACGATAGCAATGACGGAAGTCATGGAGTCCCTGTCTCCCCACACCTAAGATACTCACTAAACACTGGTAGGGGATTTCCAATGGCCAGACTGTTAGGAGAAGCCCCAGGGGCAACTAGCTTGTGGGATCCTGGTTCACAGGCCAGAGATCAGGCTTGAGTGCCCACTCTTGCCACTATTAGTCAATATATTTTTGGAAATCCTAGCCACAGAAATCAGAGAAGAAAATGAAATAAAAGGAACCCAGATTGGAAAAGAAGAAGTGAAACTCACACTGTTTGCAGATGACATGACATGGTACATAGAAAACCCTAAAGATGCCACCAGAAAATTACTAGAGCTAATCAATGAATTTAGTAAAGTTGCAGGATACAAAATTAATACACAGAAACACTTGTATTCCTAGATACTAACAATGAAAAATCAGAAAGAGAAGTTAAGGAAACAATTCCACTCACCATTGCAACAAAAAGAATAAAATACCTAGGAATAAATTTACCTAAGGAGACAAAAGACATTTTGTCTATTCAATCTCCTTACTGGTTACAGGTCTGCTCAGATTTTCTATTTCTTCATGATTCACTCTTGGTAAATTATAGGTTGCTACAATTTTACCTATTTCTTCTGATGATCCAATGTTTTGTTGTATAATGGTTCATAGTAATTTCTCATGATCCTTTTTATTTCTGTGTCATTTATTTATTTGAGTGTTCTCATTTCTTCTTACTTAGTCAAACTAAAGTTTTATCAATTTTGTTCACCTTTTTTCAAGACCTGTATACAGCAAACAATAAGACACAGATGAAAGAAATCAAAATCAACAGAAACAGATGAAAAGATATATCATGTTCTTGGAGTGGAAAAATCAATATTGTACAAATAACTATGCTACCCAAAGCAATCTACAGACTCAATGCAATCCCTATCAAATTATTAATACCAATGACATTTTTCAAAGAGCTATGACAAAAAATTTCAAAATTTGTATGGAAACACAAAAGACCACAAATAGCCAAAGCAATCTTGAGAAGAATGAATAGAACTGGAGGAATCAACCATCCTGACTTCATACTATACTACAAAGCTACAGTAATCAAGACAGTATGGTCTTGGCACAAGAACAGACATACAGGATCAATGGAACAAGATAAGAAGCCCAGAGATAAACCCTTGCATCTATGGGCGCCATATCTTTGACAAAAGGAAATATACAATGGAGAAGAGAAAAGCCCTTTCACTAAATGGTGCTGAAAAAATTAGACAACTATGTGTAAAGGAATGAATTTAGAACACTTCCTAATACCATATACCAGAATAAACTCAAAATGGGTTAAAGACTTAAATATAAGACCAGAAACTATAAAACTCTTAGAGGAAAACTGTGGAACACTTTGACATAAATCACAGCAAGATCCTCTATGATCCACCTCCTAGAGTAATGGAAATAAAAACAAAAATAAATAAGTGGGATCTAGTTAAACTTAAAAGCTTTTGCATAACAAAAGGAACCATACACTAGATGTAAAGACAGCTCTCAGAATAGGAGAAAATAATTGCAGTGAAACAACTGGCAAAGGATTAATCTCCAAAATATATAAGCAACTCATGCAGCTTAATACCAAAAAGACAAATGGCCCACTCAAAAATGGGCAGAAGACCTAAGCAGACATTTCTCCAAAGAAGAAATACAGATGGCCAAGAAATATGTGAAAAGATGCACAATCGTGCTCATTAGTAAAGAAGTGTACATCAAAACTACAACGAGATATTACCTCACACAGGTCAGAATTGCCATCATCAAAAAATCTATAAACAATAAATTCTGGAGAGGATATGGAGGAAAGGAAACCTTCTTGCACTGTTGGTGGGAATATAAATTAATACAGCCACTATGTAGGACCATATGGAGATTTCTTTAAAAATTAGGAATAAGACTACCATATGACCCAGCAATCCCATTTCTGGGCATATACCCTGAGAAAACCATAACTGAAAAAGACACAAGTACCCCTATGTTCATTGCAGCACTACTTACAATAGCTAGGACACAGAAGCAACCTAGATAACCACTGATAGATAAACACAAAAAGAAGTTGTGGTACATATATATAATGGAGTATTTACACAGGCATAAAAAGGAACACATTTGAGTCAGTTCTAGAGAGGTGGATGAACCTAGAGCATTTTATACAAAGTGAAGTAAGTCAGAAAAACAAATATCACATATTAATGCATATATGTATATAGATATATATCTGGAATCGAGAAAAATGATATTGATGAACTTATTTGCAAGGCAAGAATAGAGATTAGACACAGAACAGATTTTTGGACACACCAGAGGAAGGAAAGGGTGGGACAAACTGAGAGAGTAGCATTGAAACATATATATTATCATATGTAAAACAGATAGCTAATGGGAACTTGCTGAAAACACAGGGAGCTCACTGTGGTACTTTGTGGCGACTTAGAGGGGTGGAATGGGGTAGAGAATGGGGAGGAGGTTCAAGAGCAAGGTGACATATCTATACTTATAGCTGATACATATTTTGTATAGCAGAAGCGAACAAAATAATGTAAAGCAATTATCTTCCAATTAAAAATAAATTGATAAATTATATAGCCATAGTAATTCAAATAATATCAAACTGACAGAAAGATAGATATATAGACAATTGGAACAGGGTAGAGTGCTAAGAAATAAACCCATGTATATCTGGTTAATTGGTCTTCAACAAGGATGCTAAGAACAGACAATGAAGACAATTTCTTCAACAAGTGATGTTGAGAAAACTATATATCTATATGCAAAAGCATACAATAGGACTCTTACGGCACACACAAAATCAACTCAACATAAGTTAAAGGCCTAAACAGAAGACCTGAAGCTGTCGAAGTTCTAGACAAAAATATAGGTGGTTGGGGAGGATGTGGATAAATTGTGTTTTTGTTGGGAATGTAAAATGGTACACCCATTATGGAAAGCAGTATGGAAGTTCATCGAGAAATTAAAATAAAATTACCATATGATCCAGCAATCCCACTATTTGTTATCTACCCAAAAGAATTGAAGTCAAGATTTTGAAGAGATATTTAACTCCCATGTTTAATGTAGTGTTACTCACAATGGCCAAGATGTGAAAACAGTCTAAATTTCTATGAATAGATGAATAGATAATGTGGTGCATACATACAGCAGAATATTGTTTATCCTTGAAAAAGAAGGAAATCATGCCACATGTGACAACATGGATGAACCTAGAGAAAGTTAAGTGAAATAAGTCAATTACAGAAGTATGAGTACTGCATGGTTCCACGTCTATGAGCTATCTAAAAAAGTCAAACTCATGGAAACAAAGAGCAGAATGGTCGGTTCCTGGGGCTGAAGGGAGAGGAAAATGTGAAGTGGTTATTCAACTGGTATAAAGTTTCAGTTGTTCAAGATGGATAAATTCTAGAGGTCTGTTATAAAATATTGTGTCTACAGTATTCAATTGAACATTTAAAATTTTCTTAAGAAAATTTTCAAATTTCATGTTGAGTGCTCTTAACACAATTAAAAAAATGATATTTGGCATGTGTCAAAATTTTACTTAAATGATTAATGGAGGGGCCATCAGAATGACAAAGCTAGTTCAACAAGGGTACGAGAATCTGGGATTTATATATTCAGTGGAAATAAGAATGGTGAAATGAGATTACTAAACTAGATAAAATGATTCTGGACCCTAATCAGTTGTCAGCCAAAGTAACATTTCTCTAGAGACTCAGATGAATCTCAGATGGCCCCAGTATGACATTAAAAGATTACAGAATCATCTCTTTGCCTTATTTACAAGTTCTGGATATATTTCCCTGAATATTGCCTCTGCTATCACAAGCAAAAGGCTTCCCAGGTGGTGCTAGTGGTAAAAAATCTGCCTGCCAATGCAGGAGGCAAAAGAGATGCAACTTTGGTGGAGGGGATGGCACTCCACTCCAGTATTCTCACCTGGAGAATCCCATGGACAGAGGAGCCTGGTGAGCTATAGTCAGTCCATGGGGTAGCAAAGAGTCAGATGCATCTAAACATATTACAAGAAAATTGAGTCTCATTCTAGGTAATGCATGTCCTCACACTCACATAAAAGCTGACCTCATATATTTCTGTGCTAAGGTTGTTAATTGAACTTGTTGCTTAGTTAACTGCCTCCTCTAGTTTTTAAAGGTTGTTGAAGCTAGACATAAACAGTATATAACATACACACAGAGTCATGAGGGCTTCCCTGGAGGTTCAGATTGTAAAGAATCTGCCTGCAATATGGGAGACCTGGATTTGATCCCTGTGTTGGGAAGATCCCCTGGAGGAGGGCATGGCAACCCACTCCAGGGTTCTTGCCTGGAGAACCCCCATGGACAGAGGAGCCTGGCGGGCTGCAGTCCATGGCGTCGCAAAGAGTCGGACAGGACTGAGAGACTGAGCGCAACACGTAGAGCCCTGAAAGTGAAAGTGAAAGTGTTAGTCGCGTCTGACTCTTTGTGACCCCGTGGACTGAAGCCCATCAGGCTCCTCTGTCCATGGGATTCTCCAGGCAAGAACCCTGGAGTGGGTTGCCATGCCCTTCTCTAGAGGTCTTCCCGACCCAGGGATGGAACCTGAGTTTCTCGCATTGCAGGCAGATTCTTTACCATCTGAACCACCAGACATGACTCATACATTAATGGTACAATAATTTATATTACTGTACCAATTCAGTGAGAGCTATTACATGTAATTTCAGAAACGATGTTTTCCTATTGTGTACATTTTGTTCTATTTGGTTTGATTCATTTACATAAGTGCATCAGGAAGTATTGTTTCATAAGCCTTTTTATTGTACTGTCAGCAAAACTAGAGAAAAGCTCACCTAATTAATTTCTGTCTGGAGGTTATGGAGGAATCTAGGGTTGTATTTTCAATAGCCTTCATCAAATGAGAGTGTTTTTTTTTTTTTTTAACTGCTCTTAGCTTATCTATCTTGAAGGCTAAGAAACTGAAACTAAGAAATTAATCTCCATCAAGTGTTAACTGTAGTAACCATAATCTCTAATGAATTTCTTCTTCTGCAGTGCTTCTCAATTCAGTGAGATTCCTGGCCTGACAGGAAGTGATCTTTACTACCAGCTGCAAGCCATAGACCTCCCAAGAAGGCTTTGTAGATATTGAGTCCACATAAAAAGTATAGATTTTTTGAGATAGAGATTTGCTCCTTCATGGTAGGCCCTTCATACATAATGAAATGAAATTTATTTTCTAACATGACATTGCCAGCATAGCCTTGGTTACACAATAGATCTGTCCAATTATATCCTGGCTTAAATACTGATTCCTAAAAATCATGCATGCATAGTTATAATGTCATTAAATGTGAAGCGTCTCAGTTCAGGTAGTGGCAATATCTGCTCACTGTCCTAAGTATTTTGTAAACAAGGCAAACAATATCTTACATATTTTCTGTAGAATCTCACTAAGAAGGCAATGGCACCCCAGTCCAGTACTCTTGCCTGAAAGATCCATGGATGGAAGAGCCTGGTAGGCTGCAGTCCATGGGGTCTCTAAGAGTCGGATATGACTGAGTGACTTCACTTTCACTTTTTACTTTCATGCATTAGAGAAGGAAATGGCAACCCACTCCAGTGTTCTTGCCTGGAGAATCCCAGGGACGGGGGAGCCTGGTGGGCTGCCATCTATGGGTTCGCACAGAATTGGACATAACTGAAGCGACTTAGCAGCAGCTAATTACTCTAGCGATAGCTAACGTCTAAGTATAGTTTGCTCATTTAAATATTAATTATAATGAAAAACTGTAAAGTGTGAACTTAGTAGTGTTTTATCTCCTTTTGTCAAAGGTCAATTGTGACTTTTGTAAGTTTAACTGAACGTGAAAGCAGCCTTTTGGATTTCAGTATAACCAGACTCAGCATCATCCTTATATTCCCTTGATGATTTGTTAGTATATAATCTATATTAAGATTTCCCAGAGGATATTTTTACTTAATTCTGAGGCATCAGTGGGAATAAAAAGCAGAGTGTGTCCTTTCACTTTTCACAAGTATAGCCTGTTAAACTGAGTAGTAGAAACAGAATAAGAGGGAAGAAAAAGGAAAATCTTCTACGTTTATCAAACAACAGAACATTAAAAACATTACCAGCAATATTTTAAAACAAATGACTGTGTGTAGGCTTTGCTCATTGATTTTATTCAACGCTATGGCATCCCAGGTGTGTCCTGCAATGCAGGAAACATGAGTTCAATCACTGGATCAGGAAGATCCCCTGGAGAAGGAAATGGCAGCCCACTCCAGTACTCTTGCCTGGAAAATCCCATGGACAGAGGAGCCTGGTGGGCTACAGTCCATGGGTTCACAGAGTTGGACAGGACTGAGGACAGGACTGAGTGACTAACGGTTTGACTTTCACTTTATGGCATCCCAGGTGGTGCAGTGAATAAGAATACGCCTGCCATTGTAGGAGACGTGGTGACATGGGTTCCATCCCTGGGTTGGGAAGATCCCCTGAAGTAGGAAATGGCAACCCACTCCAGTATTCTTACCTGAAAAATACAATGGACAGAGGAGCCTGGAGGGCTATAGTCCATGAGGTCAGACATGACTGAGCACACATGTAACTTACTTACATTCTGTTGCATCTTGGGTCAACTGCTATCTACTTTCATGAGGTCTTCTCTTGGACTGAAGTAGTACTGGAAATCTTGAGTCAGGTCTCTTGTAAGGGTTGATAAGTGCTGCTCACAGTGTTGATGTCAACTTATTCTGCAAAGACTACACTCATGAATCTTTTCCTTGTGGTATTGGTAGTTAAAAGTGTGTGTTCTAGTCCTTTCCTCCAACACTCAAGGTGATCCTTCTTTGCTATTTCTTCTAGAAGATCTAATTTCTAGCCTATAGCTAAAAGCAGAGGTCTTTGTGCAAGGTGAGAGAAGAAACCACCTATTAATGACAAAAATGAAAGTCTGGGGTAACTTTTCGTCAACAAAGGAATGAGAAAAATTATGAGAAAACTAGTGAGTAATACGTCAACCAAGAACGGTAATAGCGTCCATCCTAACCAATAAAAAGAAAAGGACTCTAAGTGGTAGTAGTGGTGTAGTCACTCAGTCATGTCCGACTGTTTGTGACCCCATGGGCTGTAGCCTGCCAGGCTCCTCTGTCCGTGGGATTCTCCAGCTATTCCCTTCTCGAGGGGATCTTCCCGACCCAGGGACTGAACCTGGGTCTCCCGCATTGCAGGCAGATTTTTTTTTTTTGACTATCTGAGCCACCAAGAAAGCCCTAAGTACTCTAAAAATTACCCCCAAAACTGAAACCTCGAGTATAAACTGAGAATTATGGCTAAGAAAATGGAAATTTAAAAAAAAAAAAGGAGAAAAGTAATACATTGAATCCATTGTAGTTAGAAGTGATGGGGTTATAGATTGTGATAACAGTTTTGGATTTGTTGGACAAGTAATTATAAATATACCAGCTAAGGAAGACATTATATACTCAGAGATATGCTGTGAGCATCAGGTGAGATTAAAAAATATTGGAAAGGGGACTGAGTATTCAAAAAAGCTGCTAGGCAGACAAGAGTATTTCTATTGATTTCTGTAGTTCTCGAACAGTTCCAAAGAGCTGTTTATTCACTGTGCTGGTGTCAATTTGGAGATTACTGTGAAAAAAGGGGGAAAAGAGGGAAAACCATGTCAAAAATTACTATTAAATAAAGCCACCTGGACTTTTTTTTGTTTTTTTTTAAGGAATCTCATTAGTTCCCAAGGTAGCTTTTTCAACTATTTGAAAAAAAATATTTTCTCAGGACTTCCCTGGTTGTCCAGTGGCTGGGACTCTGTACGCCCAGCGCAGGAGACCTGGGTTCAATCCCTGGTCAGGGAACTAGATCCTACATGCGGCAATTAAGACACAGCAGAACTAAATAAATAAATAGATATTTAAAAAATATTTTCTCTATCCAGTGTTCATTTGGCTGTTTAGCTACAAGTAGAAGTCTGTATAAGTATCCAATTCTTATTTTTCTAGGTGAAAATCAATGGGCTTAGAGCCAGTTTTAGTTTTCGAAAACAAAGTCAAATTTAGAAGAAACCTAAATATGAAAGACATGTTTGTCTTTTCTTCCAAGGTAGTACTCAGGAGTCCCCTCAGCTTTGCGTCTGGAGAAGGAAGGAGCCCCACCTCCCATCTTTTCTTCTTGAAGAAATCCTACGAGGCAGGTAACCTCACACCTGCTCATGCCCATCCTAAGTCTACTCATTGCCATGTCGGCACATGTACTTTTCTTTCAGAAGCCCTCATTTCACTCTGTGCTCATCCTAAATGCCACCAAAATGCCAAGATATAACCCCAAGATATAACCCCACTCTCCATGGAGTCAGTTGTACTTCTAGCTTTTATTTACCTCCCTTTTACAGACCAAACACAGTGCCCAGAGGGTATTTCATGGTGTCCAGCATTTCTGAGTTGAATTATGCTTTTCTGTAATGTAAAACATCATAAACTCTCACATGGTAGTGATTATAATTTTATGTGATGGAAAGAATTCAGAGAATGAGTATTCCCAGTCTTTTACCTCCTTCTGCCTACTCAACAAATTGTGACTTTGTTTGGTTACTTCTCTCCAACACTTCAAATTTCCAGATGAGTTTTTTGGGCTTTTCATGGTAAACCAAGATGCAGAGAAGAGAGAGGAAGAAATAAGGGCCTGATCTCGGAGGAGTGTGTGCCTGAAAGGAAGAGAATTGTGGATGCAATGACTAAAAAAATGATGAATTATAACTTCAGACTATAAATCTTATTTATGATAGTCAAGAAATTTTAGTAAATGTCTTAGAAAATTTTGAAATTATTTCCTTATTTGGCTATATTCTTTTGACTACAGCAAAATTTGGGGACTAAACTTCATGGTTAGATTTCATAATTACTCCATTTCATATCAATTTATTGAGAAATTGTGTGCTAATTAAAAAGAAGAGCACTCTTTTGGAGTGGATAGAGGTGATATAGTATGGATTTTTGAGACAGACAGGCTTGGCCAAATTCTACAATTTATAACTTGTAAAACTTTGGGCCAATTGTCTAAATAATCTAAGCCTTGAATATCTCATTCTGTTACTTTTAAAGAGGAAAACCATAAATAAAACTGGTGATAATAGTGATGATATTAGTACCTAACTTATAGATGCCTGACACCTAGTAAATGCTCATTAATATTACCAACTATTGTTATTATTGCAATCCATATACAATTAGTTCCTTTGGAAAAAATGGTGGGAAAGGTATTAAATATCAGGTTTTGGGGCTCCAAAATCACTGCAGATGGTGATCGCAGCCATGAAATTAAAAGACGCTTACTCCTTGGAAGGTAAGTTATGACCAACCTAGATACCATATTAAAAAGCAGAGACATTACTTTGTCAGCAAAGGTCCATCTATTCAAGGCTATGGTTTTTCCAGTAGTCATGTATGGATGTGAGAGTTGAACTATAAAGAAAGCTGAGTACAGAATTGATGCTTTTGAACTGTGGTGCTAGAGAAGACTCTTGAGAGTCCCTTGGACTGCAAGGAGATCCAACCAGTCCATTCTGAAGGAGATCAGTCCTGAATGTTTGTTGGAAGGACTGATGCTGAAGCTGAAGCTCCAGTACTTTGGCCACCTAATGTGAAGAGCTGACTTGTTGGAAAAGACCCTGATGCTGGGAAGGATTGAGGGCCAGAGGAAAAGGGGATGACAAAGGATGAAATGGTTGGATGGCATCACTGACTCAATGGACCTGGGTTTGGGTGGACTCTGGGAGTTGGTGATGGACAGGGAGGCCTGGCATGCTGCAGTTCATAGGGTCACAAAGAGTCGAACACAACTGAGTGACTGAACTGAACTGAACTGAGAGTGATTCAAGAAGGACTCTTCATGGGGTTATTTCTCATTGTATTAAACTTTCATCCATGCATGCTTTCAAAAATTACATGAAATATACATATTTACTGTGGAATAATCATAAAATGTAAAAAGTAAAAGGAAGGAAAAGGTCATCCAAAGCATCATCTCTAAAAAAATTACTATTAATGCTTTCTTGTATTTTCCTTTAGAATTTGTGTGTGCATGCTTTTTGATTAATATTTGTTTTAAAACAAAAGTAGGATACAATTATATGTTTTGCAAACTGCTTCCTACACTTAGTATGTTGTAGACATTCTTCCATGACAGTATCTATATTATATTTTCAATTGAAATTTTTGTATAGTATTTTCTTTTATGCATGTTTCATAATTTATTTCCCTACTACTGAAGGTATAGTTTTGAATTTAGGAATGGTCCTAAATGGTGAGAAAGAGGCAGGAGTCAAACTAAAGGCAGTTAGAACAGCAGTTTCCAAAGTTCTAATGTGGTCTTTTCACTGTGGGAGAGGGCCACTGTGATGCCTGGTTAAAGAGCAGATACCCGAGGATTCTGAGTAACAGACTGGTGCAGTCTACTTATTTACTATTTTTTCAAACAATTCAGTAGCCACACGAAGATTCGAATGAAGTCAGGGAGTTAGGAAGAGTAGAATCAGGAATGATGGAAGAGAATGATGGTAACTAGACTAGGGTAGAAACTGCTGTTGCTATCTTGAAATTCTGAATAATGTGTCTTTGAACTTGAGTTTTGTAAGGGAAAGTTTGATGGGATAATGGACCATGTACATGAGCAAAGGAGAAGCATGCCGTATGTTTGCTTGTCACTCCTTGCTGTCCCATTTGCATTCAGAATTTGCAGCACCCCACGAGCACAAAGTTCTAGTGGGCACATAATACACGAGAGTTTAGCAAAACTTGGACCAAGTATAAGGTTAAGTATGTTACATCTTAGACTGAGTAATCAGGGGCACTGACAAGAACACTTTCCTTTTGAACCAGAACTTGCTTTGAAGTGCAAAAAGAAGGCAGTGGTGTTCTAAGAAACATGAAGTACCAAAAAGCCCTATCATAACCTCTGTTAATCATGTTACTTCCTGTATCAGCCAACCGCTTACACTGAAAATGATGACATTGAAAAAATGAGAAAGATAAGGCAGTTCATAATTCTTTTTGTTTTTCATCCCTCCTCACTTATCAGTAAACTGAGGGTAGAGAGCATTAGTAGAAGGTGCCTGTATCAAGAAGTGAAGTAGAAATAATTAAGTTAGTTTTGTACAACTTTCCCACTCTTCTGATAAGAGTGAGATACATACGTATAAACTATGAACCGTGACTTGTTTAATTTTGGTGATTTTTGCATGCAAGTTAAGTGCTCTTCTTTTGTACTGAAACTAACTTTGCACTATGTATTAGAGCAATAAATAATGATAATATAAATTTTAAATCTTTCTTTACATAGAATGACTTTAATTACTATGGGGGAAAATTAAACAAGAAAAGAGAGCATGAGATGAGAATGTGAGCTTCACGGAGACTTTAAAATTTGAACTAAGACATACAGGAGGTGAAGGAGGGAATCATGTGCAAATCTGAGAGGATGGCATTGCAGGAGAATGGAATCGGGGCTGCTGAGCTCTAACTGCAGAGCATTTAGAGGAGCCCTGGAGAAATTAGGGCCATGAGGACCCTGAGGAATTTGAATGGCATTCCTGAAAATTACAAGGAGATATGTGAATTGGAGAAGAGTGAGCTACAGGGAGTATGGTTAAGAGGTAAGGGGGCTTGGGAGTGGGTGGACAAGGTTGTCTTGCAGGCCCTTGACATGACAGTAAGATGTTTGGCTTTTGCTTCAAGTGAAATTGACTTTTACATTGCAGGGTTTGGGACAGGTTATTGAAAGAAATGAAAAAAGAGATGAATTGAAGTGCTGGCTCTATTATTTATCAGTCAAGTATGTTTCTTACTGTTTTTTCCTAAGGTTTACTTTCTTTCCTTTTCACTTGGGATTAATAATTCACCTAACTCAGAGGCTTGTAAGAATCAAATATGATATGCTACATGAAGTGCTTAGCACAGTTTTCAGTTCACTTCAGTTCACTTCAGTCTCTCAGTCATGTCTGAATCTTTGTGACCCCAGTACACCAGGCCTCCCTGTCCATCACCAAATCCCAGAGCTTGCTCAAACTCAAGTCCATTGAGTTGGTGATGCCATCCAACCATCTCCTCCTCTGTTGTCCCCTTCTCCTCATGCCTTCAATATTTCCCAGCGTCAGAGTCTTTTCCAATGAGTCAGTTCTGTGTATTAGGTGGTCATAGTATTAGAGTTTCAGTCCTTGTGATGAACATTCAGGACTGATTTCCCTTTAGGATGGACTGGTTGGATCTTCTTGCAGTCCAAGAGTCTCTCAAGAGTCTTCTTCAGCACCAAGTTCAAAAGCATCAATTCTTTGGTGATCAGCTTTCTTTATACTCCAACTCTCACATCTATACATGACTACTGGAAAAACTATAGCTTTGACTAGATGGACCATTATTGGCAAAGTAATGTCTCTGCTTTTTAATATGCTGTCTAGGTTGGTCAAAGCTTTTCTTCCAGGAGTAAATGTCTTTTAATTTTATGGCTGCAGTCACCATCTGCAGTAATTTTGGAGCCCCCCAAAATAAAGTCTCTCACAGTTTCCATTGTTTCTCCATCTATTTGCCATGAAGTGATGGGACTGGATGCTATGATCCTAGTTTTCTGAATGTTGAGTTTTAAGCCAACTATTTCAATTTCCTCTTTTACTTTCATCAAGAGGTTCTTTAGTTCCTCTTTGCTTTCTGCCATGAGGGTGGTGTCATCTGAATATCTGATGTTATTGATATTTCTCCCAGAAATCTTGATTCCAGCTTGTGCTTCATCCAGCCCAGTGTTTCTCATGATGTACTCTGCATATAAATTAAATAAGCATGGTGACAATATACAGCCTTGACGTACTCCTTTCCTGATTTGGAACCAGTCTGTTGTTCCATGTCCAGTTCTAACTGTTGCTTCTTGACCTGCATACAGGTTTTCCAGGAGGCAGATAAGGTGGTCTGGTATTCCCATCTCTTGAAGAATTTTCCAGTTTGTTGTCATCCACACAGTAGTAGATGTTTTTCTGGAACTCTCTTGCTTTTTCAATGATCCAACAGATATTGGCAGTTTAATCTCTGGTTCCCCTGCCTTTTCTAAGTTCAGCTTGAACATCTGGAAGTTCATGGTTCACATACTGTTGAAGTCTGGCTTGGAGGATTTTGAGCATTACTTTAGTAGTGTGTGAGATGAGTGCAATTGTGTGGTAGTTGGAGCATTCTTTGGCATCGCCTTTCTTTGGGATTGGAATGAAACTGACTTTTTCCATTCCTGTTACCACTCCTGAGTTTTCCAAATTTGCTGGCATATTAAGTGGAGCACTTTCACAACATCATCTTTTAGGATTTGAAATAGCTCAACTGGGATTTCATCACCTCACTAGCTTTGTTCATAGTGATGCTACTTAAGGCCAGCTTGACTTCACATTCCAGGCTGTCTGGCTCTAGGTGAGTGATCACACTATCCTGGTTAGCTGGGTCAATAAGATCTTTTTTGTATAGTTCTTCTGTGTATTGTTGCCACCTCTTCTTAATATTTTCTCTTTCTGTTAGGTCCATACCATTTCTGTCCTTTATTGTGCCCATCTCTGCTTGAAATATTCCTTTGGTATCTCTAATTTTCTTGAAGAGATTTCTAGTGTTTCCCATTCTGTTGTTTTCCTCTATTTCTTTGCGTTGATCACGGAGGAAGGCTTTCTTATCTCTCCTTGCTATTCTTTGGAACTCTGCATTCAGATGGATATATCTTTCCTTTTCCCCCTTGCCTTTAGCATCTCTTCTTCTTTCAGCTATCTGTAAGTCCTCCTCAGACAACCATTTTGCCTTTTGCATTTCTTTTTCTTGGGGATGGTCTTGATCACTGCCTCCTGTACAATGTCACGAACCTCCATCCATAGTTCTTCAGGCACTCTGTCTACCAGATCTAATCCCTTGAATCTATTTGTCACTTCCACTGTATAATCATAAGGGATTTGATTTAGGTTATATGGTTTAGTGGTTTTCCATACTTTCTTCAATTTATATCTGAATTTGGCAATAAGGAGTTTATGATATGCACCACAGTCAGCTTCCAGTCTTGTTTTTGCTGACTTTATAGAGCTTCTCCATCTTTGGCTGCAAAGAATATAATCAATCTGATTTCAGAATTGACCATCTGGTGATGTCCATGTGTAGAGTCTTCTCTTGTGTTTTTGGAAGAGGGTGTTTGCTATGACCAGTGCATTCTCTTGGCAAAACTCTCTTAGCTTTTGCCCTGCTTCATTCTGTATTCCAAGGCCAAATTTGCCTGTTACTCCGGGTATCTCTTGACTTCCTACTTTTGCATTCTAGTCCCCTATAATGAAAAGGACATCTTTTTTGGGTGTTAGTTCTTGAAGGTGTTCTAGGTTTTCATACAATCATTCAACTTCAGCTTCTTCTGCATTACTGGTTGGGGCATAGGCTTTGATTACTGTGATACTGAATGGTTTCCCTGGAAATGGACAGAGATCATTCTGTCATTTTTGAGATTGCATCCAAGTATTGCATTTTGAACTTTTTTTTTTTTTTTTGACTATGAGGACAACTCCATTTCTTATAAGGGATTGTTTCCCACAGTAATAAATATGATGGTCATCTGATTCACCCATTCCAGTCCATTTCAGTTCACTGATTCCTAAAATGTCTATGTTCACTGTTGCCATTTCCTCTTTGGCCACTTCCAATTTACCTTGATTCATGGACCTAACATTCCAGGTTCCTATGCAATATTGTTCTTTACAGGTATTAGACTTTACTTCCATCACCAGTCACAGCCACATCTGGGTGTTGTTTTTGCTTTGGCTCTGTCTCTTCAATTTTTCTGGAGTTATTTCTCCACTGATCTCCAGTAGCATATTGGGCACCTATTGACTTGGGGAGTTCCTCTTTCAGTGTCCTGTCTTTTTTCCTTTTTATACTGTTCATGGGGTTCTCAAGGCAAGAATACTGAAGTGGTTTCCATTCCCTTCTCCAGCGGACCACGTTTTGTCAGAACTCTCCACCATGACCCATCCATATTGGTTGGCACAGGGCATGGCTCATAGTTTCATTGGATTAGACAAGGCTGTAGTCCATGTGATCAGTTTGATTAGTTTTTTGTGACTGTGGTTTTCATTCTGTCTGCCCTCTGATGGATAAGGATAAGAGGCTCATGGAAGCTTCCTGATGGGAGAGACTGACAGACCAAGGAAACTGGGTCTGATGGGCGGGGCCATTCAGTTCAGTTCAGTTGCTCTGTCGTGTCCAACTCTTTGCGACCCCATGAATCGCAGCATGCCAGGCCTTCCTGTCCATCACCAACTCCCGGAGTTCACTCAGACTCACGTCGATTGAGTCAGTGATGCCATCCAGACATCTCATCCTCTGTCGTCCCCTTCTCCTCCTGCCCCCAATCCCTCCAAGGAGTAAGCGTCTTTTAATTTCATGGCTGCAACCACCATCTGCAGTGATTTTGGAGCCCCCCAAAATAAAGTCTGACACTGTTTCCACTGTTTCTACATCTATTTCCCATGGAGGGATAGGACAGGATGCCATGATCTTCGTTTTCTGAATGTTGAGCTTTAAGCCAGCTTTTTCATTCTCCCCTTTTACTTTCATCAAGAGGCTTTTTAGTTCCTCTTCACTTTCTGCCATAAGGGTGGTGTCATCTGCATATCTGAGCTTATTGATATTTCTCCCAGCAATCTTGATTCCAGCTTGTGTTTCTTCCAGTCCAGCATTTCTCATGATGTATTCTGCATATAAGTTAAATAAGCAGGGTGACAATATACAGCCTTGATGTACTCCTTTTCCTCTTTGGAACCAGTCTGTTGTTCCATGTCCAGTTCTAACTGTTGCTTCCTGGTGTGCATACAGATTTCTCAAGAGGTAGGTCAGGTGGTCTGGTATTCCCATCTCTTTCAGAATTTTCCACAGTTTATTGTGATCCACACAATCAAAGGCTTTGGCATAGTCAATAAAGCAGAAATAGATGTTTTTCTGGAACTCTCTTGCTTTTTCCATGATCCAGCGGATGTTGGCAATTTGATCTCTGGTTCCTCTGCCTTTTCTAAAACCAGCTTGAACATCTGGAAGTTCACAGTTCACGTATTGCTGAAGCCTGGCTTGGAAAATTTTGAGCATTACTTTACTAGCATGTGAGATGAGTGCAGTTGTGTGGTAGTTTGAGCATTCTTTGGCATTGTCTTTCTTGGGATTGGAATGAAAACTGACCTTTTCCAGTCCTGTGGCCACTGCTGAGTTTTCCAAATTTGCTGGCATATGGAGTGTAGCACTTTCACAGCATCATCTTTTGGGATTTGAAACAGCTCAATTGGAATTCCATCACCTCCACTAGCTTTGTTTGTAGTGATGCTTGCTAAGGCCCACTTGACTTCACATTCCAGGATGTCTGGCTCTAGATGAGTGATCACACCATCATGATTATCCAGGTCATGAAGATCCTTTTTGTACAGTTCTTCTGTGTACTCTTGCTATCTCTTCTTAATATCTTCTGCTTCTTTTAGGTCCATACCATTTCTGTCCTTTAACAAGCCCATCTTTGCATGAAATATTCCCTTGGCATTTCTAATTTTCTTGAAGAGATCTCTAGTCTTTCCCATTCTGTTGTTTTCCTCTCTTTCTTTGCACTGATCACTGAAGAAGGCTTTCTTATCTCTTTTTGCTATTCTCTGGAACTCTGCATTCAGATGCTTATATCTTTCCTTTTCTCCTTGGCTTTTCGCTTCTCTTCTTTTCACAGATATTTGTCAGGCTTCCCCAGACAGCCATTTTGCTTTTTGCATTTCTTTTCCATGGGGATGGTCTTGATCCCTCTCTCCTGTACAATGTCATGAAACTTCATTCCATAGTTCATCAGGCACTCTATCTATTAGATCTAGGCCCTTAAATCTATTTCTCACTTCCACTGTATAATCATAAGGGATTTGATTTAGGTCATACCTGAATGGTCTAGCGGTTTTCCCTACTTTGTTCAATTTATGTCTGAATTTGGCAATAAGGAGTTCATGATCTGAGCCACAGTCAGCTCCTGGTCTTGTTTTTCTTGACTGTATAGAGCTTCTCCATCTTTGGCTGCAGAGAATATAATCAATGTGATTTCAGTGTTGACCATCTGGCGATGTCCATGTGTAGAGTGTTCTCTTGTGTTGTTGGAAGAGGGTGTTTGCTATGACCAGTGTATTTTCTTCGCACAACTCTATTAGTCTTTGCCCTGCTTCATTCTGTATTCCAAGGCCAAATTTGCCTGTTACTCCAGGTGTTTCTTGACTTCCTACTTTTGCATTCTAGTCCCCTATAATGAAAAGGACATCTTTTTTGTGGTGTTAGTTCTAAAAGGTCTTGTAGGTCTTCATAGAACCATTCAACTTCAGCTTCTTCAGCATTACTGCTTGGGGCATAGACTTGGATAGCTGTGATATTGAATAGTTTGACTTGGAGATGAACAGAGATCATTCTGTCATTTTTGAGATTGCATCCAAGTACTGCATTTCGGACTCTTTTGTTGACCATGATGGCTACTCCATTTCTTCTGAGGGATTCCTGCCCACAATAGTAGACATAATGGTCATCTGAGTTAAATTAACCCATTCCAGTCCATTTTAGTTCGCTTATTCCTAGAATGTCGACGTTCACTCTTGCCATCTCCTGTTTGACCACTTCCAATTTGCCTTGATTCAGGGACCTGACATTCCAGGCTCCATTCCAGGGGCCAGGCTCAGTAAATCTTTAATCCAATTTTCTGTTGATGGCCAGGGCTGTGTTCCATCCCTGTTGTTTGACCTGAGGACAAAACTATAGTGGAGGTAATGAAGATAGTGATGATCTCCTTGCAAATGTCCCATGCATGCACTGCTCACTCAGTGCCCCTGACCTTGTACCAGGCCACTTCCAACCCACACCTCTGCTGGAGTCTCCTGGTCACTCACAGGTAAGTCTGGTTCAGTTTCTTGTGGGGTCACTGCTCCTTTCTCCTGGGTCTTGGTACACACAAAGTTTTGTTTGTGCCCTCCAAGAGTTTTTTTCCCAGCCCTGTGATGTTGGGTTAATGGTGACCTCCTCCAAGAGGGCTTATGCCATATCCAGGTCTGCTGCACTCAGAGCCCCTGGCCCTGTGGCAGGCCACTGCTAACCCATACCTCCTCAGGAGACACTCAGACACTCAGGGGCAGGTCTGGCTCCGTCTCTGTGGAGTCTCCTGCTGTGCATGACATTTTGTTTGAGCCTTCCAAGCATCTCTGGTGGATATGGAGTTTGATTCTAAACATGATTTCCCCCCTCCTACCATTTTGCTGGGGCCTCTCCTTTGTACTTGGACGTGGAGTATATTTTTTTTGTTGGATCCAACATTCTCCTGTTGAGAGTTGCTCAGCAGCGAGGTGTAATTTTGGAGTTCTTGCAGGAGATTAGTGCACATCCTTCTACTCCCCGACATAGCACAGTGTTTGATTTGTGCCAAATGCCCAATAAATAAATTTATTAATAATGCTATTGTAATAATAGGAGCTCATATATATTAGTACTTTCCTTACTGTGCATTTAAAAATTCCCCAAGAATCAGGAAGAGTAATATTTTAAAGTTGTTCTTACTTAGATAAGAATGACCAATATATTTTAACCATATAGAGTTATTTCCCATTTTAAATGAGGTTACTAACTGATCCACTCAGATTAAAAATAGTTTTTTCAAGTAAAGCAAAAATGTTAATAATTCTCCTCATTTAAGATTGTTATATCCTCTTGATGAACTGACCCTTATTATAAAATAACTTATTTTTTTCTAACCATTAGTAATACTCTTTACTCTCAAGTTTTGCACGTGTGCATGCTAGGTCCTGTCCAACTTTTTGTGACCCCCATGAACGGTAGCACACCAGGCTCCTCTGTCCATAAGATTTCCCAGGCAAGAACACTGGAGTGAGCTGCCATTTCTTCCTTCAGGGAATCTTCCCGACACAGGAATGGAACCTGAGTCTGGTTCATCTCCTGCTCTGACAGGTGAAATGTTTACCACTGCACCATCTGGGAAGATCAGCATGCACATGTGTCTTGCTTAAAAAAAAAAAAAATATATATATATATATATATATATATATATATATCTAATCAGGCTTTAACTGTATTTATTTGGGGTGTTTAGAACATTTACAGCTAATTGCTTATTGATATGCTTGATGTGAGTGTATCATCTTACTTTTTATTTTCTATTAATATTTGCCCCATTAGTTTTTTGTTCTCCCTTTCTCATCTTATGGTCTTCTTATGACTTAATCTTTTTCATATTATTCCATTTTTTCCTCTTTGTTGGCTTATTAATGATTGCTTTTTGTTTGTGTTATTTGAATGGTTGCTTATTGGCTTATATCTTTAATTTGTCACAATCTACCATCAAGTGATATTGTATCTATTTCACATATTTTACAAGAACCTTTCAATAGTATATTTCTAATTTTTTCCTCTTGGCTTTTATGTTACTGTTGTTGGGCATTTTCTTATTCCATATGTTATAAGCCCTACACTACATTGTTACTGTTCTTGTTTAAACAGTCAGTTATGTTTATAAATGATAATTATTTTTAAAAGATTGAAATAATAAGAAAAAGATCTTATATTTTACTCATGTAATTACTATTTCTGCTGCATAACAGTTAATCTAGATAACACAGGAGAAAACCTAGATGACTTTAGATATGATGATGACTTTTTAAAGAAACAAAAAAGGCATGAGCCATGAATGAAATACTTGATAAGTTGGACCTCATTAAAACTAAAAACTGAAAAAAATAAAACTAAAAACTGAAAAAAATAAAACTAAAAACTGCTTTGTGAAAGCCAGTGTCAAGAGAATGAGAAGAGAAGCCACAGACTGGGAAAAATATTTGCAAACAATGCAGCTGATAAAGGGCTGTTAGCCAAAATACACAAATAATTCTTAAAACACAACAACTAGAAACGAAACAACCTGATTAAAATATAGGCCAAAGACATTAACACCCAGCTCATCAAAGAAGATAAATAAATGGAAAATCAGTATCTGAAAAGATGCTTCACATTATATATTATGAAGTTTAGTTGCTCAGTTGTGTCCGACTCTTTGCAACCCCATGAATTGCAGCATCCCAGGCCTCCCTGTCCATCATCAACACCTGGAGTTCACTCAGACTCACATCCATCGAGTCCGTGATGCCATCCAGCCATCTCATCCTCTGTCGTCCCCTTATCCTCCTGCCCTCAATCCCTCCCAGCATCAGAGTCTTTTCCAATGAGTCAACTCTTTGCATGAGGTGGCCAAAGTACTGGAGTTTCAGCTTTAGCATCAGTCCTTCCAATGAACACCCAGGACTGATCTCCTTCAGAATGGACTGGTTGGATCTCCTTGCAGTCCAAGGGACTCTCAAGAGTCTTCTCCAACACCACAGCTCAAAAGCATCAATTCTTCAGCGCTCAGCTTTCTTCACAGTCCAACTCTCACATCCATACATGACCACTGGAAAAACCATAGCCTTGACTAGACGGACCTAGGTCAGCACAGTAATGTCTCTGCTTTTGAATATACTATCTAGGTTGGTCATAACTTTTCTTCCAAGGAGTAAGCATCTTTTAATTTTATGGCTGCAATCACCATCTACAGTGTTTTTGGAGCCCCCCAAAATAGTCTCTGACTGTTTCCACTGTTTCCCCATCTATTTCCCATGAAGTGATGGGACCAGATCCCATGATCTTCATTTTCTGAATGTTGAGCTTTAAGCCAAATTTTTCACTCTCCTCTTTCACTTTCATCAAGAGGCTTTTTAGTTCCTCTTCACTTTCTGCCATAAGGGTGGTGTCATCTGCATATCTGAGGTTACTGATATTCCTCCCGGGAATGTTGATTCCAGCTTGTGCTTCTTCCAGCCCAGCATTTCTCATGATGTACTCTGCATAGAAGTTAAATAAGCAGGGTGACAATATACAGCCTTGACGTCCTCCTTTTCCTCTTTGGAACCAGTCTGTTGTTCCATGTCCAGTTCTAACTGTTGCTTCCTGACCTGCATATAAGTTTCTCAGGAAGCAGGTCAGGTGGTCTGGTATTCCCATCTCTTTCAGAGACCACAGTCAAAGGCTTTGGCATAGTCAATAAAGCAGAAATAGATGTTTTTCTGGAACTCTCTTGCTTTTTCCATGATCCAGATGATGTTGGCAATTTGATCTCTGGTTCCTCTGCCTTTTCTTTCTTTCTTTATTTTTAAAATTTTTTTTAATTTTAAAATCTTTAATTCTTACATGCATTCCCAAACATGTATCTATGGAAGAGCAGCGGCAGCGGCAAGAGGAAGAGGCACTGAGGGCAGCTGCCGCCTCTGCCGCTGAGGCCGGGATTGCCACGACCAGGACTGAAGACTCAGACGATGCCCTGCTGAAGATGACCATCAGCCAGCAGGAGTTTGGCTGCACGGGGCTCCCTGACCTAAGCAGTATGACTGAGGAGGAGCAGATTGCTTACGCCATGCAGATGTCCCTCCAGGGTGCAGAGTTTGGCCAGGCAGAGTCAGCTGACATGGACGCCAGCTCAGCCATGGACACATCTGAGCCCACCAAGGAGGAGGATGATTATGATGTGATGCAGGACCCCGAATTCCTCCAGGGTGTCTTGCAGAACCTTCCGGGTGTGGATCCCAACAACAAGGCCATTCGAAATGCTATGGGCTCCCTGGCCTCCCAGGCCACCAAAGACGACAAGAAGGACAAGAAGGAGGAGGACAAGAAGTGAGACTGGAGGGAAGGGACGAGCCGGCCAGGGGCCCAAGCCGGGTGGGGTGGGGGGAAGGGTCGGAAGTGTTGTCTGTAACCACTGCAGCCTAAATAAAGCTTGGCAACTTTTAAAGAATTAAAAAAAAAAAAAAGCCCCCCCTCTGCCTTTTCTAAAACCAGCTTGAACATCTGGAAGTTCATGGTTCACGAATTGCTGAAGCCTGGCTTGGAGAATTTTGAGCATTACTTTACTAGCGTGTGAGATGAGTGCAACTGTGTGGTAGTTTGAGCATTCTTTGGCATTGCTTTTCTTTGGGATTGGAGTCAAAACTGACTTTTTCCAGTCTTGTGGCCACTGCTAAGTTTTCCAAATTCGTTGGCATACTGAGTGCAGCACTTTCACAGCATCATTTTTTGGGATTTGAAATAGCTCCACTGGAATTTCATCACCTCCACTAGCTTTGTTCGTAGTGAGGCTTTCTAAGGCCCACTTGACTTTACATTCCAGGATGTCTAGCTCTAAGTGAGTGATCACACCATCATGATTATCTGGGTTGTGAAGATCTTTTTTGTACAGTTCTTCTGTGTATTCTTGCCACCTCCTCTTAATGTCTTCTGCTTCTGTTAGGTCCAGACCATTTCTATCCTTTATTGAACTCATCTTTGCATGAAATGTTCCCTTGGTATCTCTAATTTTCTTGAAGAGATCTCTAATCTTTCCCATTCTGTTGTTTTCCTCTATTTCTTTGCATTGATTGCTAGGATGGCTTTCTTATCTCTTCTTGCTATTCTTTGGAACTCTGCATTTAGATCCTTATATATTTCCTTTTCTCCTTTGTTTTTTGCTTCT
This sequence comes from Capricornis sumatraensis, assembly GCF_032405125.1. Classification (NCBI taxonomy): domain Eukaryota; kingdom Metazoa; phylum Chordata; class Mammalia; order Artiodactyla; family Bovidae; genus Capricornis; species Capricornis sumatraensis. The sequence continues at coordinate 16,632,947 of NC_091084.1, forward strand.
TTTCTTTTCAGAGCTATTTGTAAGGCCTCCTCAGACAGCCATTTTGCTTTTTTGCATTTCTTTTCCATGGGGATGGTCTTGATCCCTGTCTCCTGTACAATGTCATGAACCTCCGTCCATAATTCATCAGGCATTCTATCTGTTAGACCTAGGCTCTTAAATCTATTTCTCACTCCCACTGTATAATCATAAGGGATTTGATTTAGGTCATACCTGAATGGTCTAGGGTTTTGCCTACTTTCTTCAATTTAAGTCTGAATTTGGCAATAAGGAGTTCTTGATCTGAGCCACAGTCAGCTCCTGGTCTTGTTTTTGCTGACTGTATAGAGCTTCTCCATCTTTGGCTGCAAAGAATATAATCAATCTGATTTCAGTGTTGACCATCTGGTGATATCCATGTGTAGAGTCTTCTCTTGTGTTGTTGGAAGAGGGTGCTTGCTATGACCAGTGCATTTTCTTAGCAAAACTCTATTAGTCTTTGCCCTGATTCATTCTGCATTCCAAGGCCAAATTTGCCTGTTACTCCAGGTGTTTCTTGACTTCCTACTTTTGCATTCCAGTCCCCTATAATGAAAAGGACATCTTTTTTGGGGTGTTAGTTCTAAAAGGTCTTGTAAGTCTTCATAAAATCGTTCAACTTCAGCTTCTTCAGCATTACTGGTTGGGGCATAGACTTGGATAACTGTGATATTGAATGGTTTGCCTGGGAGATGAACAGAGATCATTCTGTCGTCTTTGAGATTGCATCTAAGTACTGCATTTCGGACTCTTTTGTTGACCATGATGGCGACTCCATTTCTTCTGAGGGATTCCTGCCCGCAGTAGTATATATAATGGTCATCTGAGTTAAATTCACCCATTCCAGTCCATTTTAGTTTGCTGATTCCTAGAATGTCGATGTTCACCCTTGCCATCTCTTGTTTGACCATTTCCAATTTGCTTTGATTCATGGACCTGACATTCCATGTTCCTATGCAATATTGCTCTTTATAACATCGGACCTTGCTTCTATCACCAGTCACATCCACAGCTGGGTATTGTTTTTGCTTTGGCTCCCTTCATTCTTTCTGGAGTTATTTGTCCACTGATCTCCAGTAGCATATTGGGCACCTACCCACCTGGGAAGTTTCTCTTTTGGTATCCTATCATTTTGCTTTTTCATACTGTTCCTGGGGTTCTCAAGGCAAGAATACTGAAGTGGTTTGCCATTCCCTTCTCCAGTGGACCACGCTCTGTCAGACCTCTCCACCATGACCCGCCCATCTTGGGTTGCCCCACAGGCATGGCTGGGTTTCATTGAGTTAGAGAAGGCTGTCGTCCTAGTGTGATTAGATTGACTAGTTTTCTGTGAGTATGGTTTCAGTGTGTCTGCCCTCTGATGCCCTCTTGCAACACCTACCATCTTACTTGGGTTTCTCTTACCTTGGGGCTACTGGAAAAACCATAGCTTTGACTAGATAGACCTTTGTTGCCAAAGTAATGTCTCTGATTTTTAATATATTGTCTAGGTTGGTCATAGCTTTCTTTCCAAGGAGCAAGTGTCTCAATTTCATGGCTGCAGTCACTGTTCATGGTGATTTTGGAGCCCAGGAAAATAAAGTCTGTCAGTGTTTCCATTGTTTCTCCATGTAGTTTCCATGAAGTGATAGTATCAGATGCCATGATCTTACTTGTTTGAATGTTGAGTTTTAAGCCAGCTTTTTCACTCTCCTCTTTCACCTTCCTCAAGAGGCTCTTCAGTTCTCTTCACTTTTTTGCGATAAGGATGGTGTCATCTGCATATCTGAGGTTATTGATGCTTCTTCCAGCAATCTTGATCCCAGCTTGCACTTCATCCAGCCCAGCATTTCACATGAAGTACTCTGCATAGAAGTTAAGTAAGCAGAGTGACAATATACAGCCTTGAAGTACTCCTTTCCAATTTGGAACCAGTCTATTGTTCTATGTCGCATTTTAACTGTTGCTTCTTGACCTGAATACAGATTTCTTTGCAAAATATAGATACTCTCTACAGTAAGAAATGGACTTCCCTGGTTGCTGAGACAGTAAAGAATCTGCCTGCAATGTGGGAGATCTGTGTTCAATCCCTAGCTTGGGAAGGTCCCCTGGAGGAGGGCATGGCAACCCATTCCAGTATTCTTGCCTGGATAATCCCCATGGACAATGGAGCCTGGTGGGCTACAGTCCATGGGGTTGCAAGAGTCACACATGACTGAGTGACTAAGCACAGCACATAGTAAAAAGTGTTACCTTCTCTAGTTCATAAGCATGAATTTAGGGGAATACAGTAGTAGCAAAAAATCATAAAGAATCAGAATCTGAGAATTGTGGGTTCAAATCCTCATAGGTGGAGGCACTGATGTCCAGAAGGGAAGCATGACTTGATCAGGGTCCTGAAGGAAACTGGAGAGGTGTGTTAGGGAAGAACACAGCTAAGTAGATCAGGGTAACTGAATTGATACATTTGATGGTCCTCAGATTAATTGACCTAAACTGTACTTTCCTGGTGGCTCAGATGGTAAAGCATATGCCTACAATGAGAGAGACCTGGGTTCAATCCCTGGGTCGGGAATATCCCCTGGAGAAAGAAATGTCAACCCACTCCACTCTTGCCTGGAAAATCCCCATGGATGGAGGAGCCTGGTAGGCTGCAGTCCATAGGGTTGCAAAGAGTCAAACATGAATGAGGGACTTCACTTCACTTCAGATTAATTAGTATCAATTGATGTTCTTAAGTGAAGCCTCATGTTGAGTCCTGTACTTATGTTGAGATAGTATTTATGGAGCTAAAATTGGAAAACAAAAATGAAGATATTGGGACCAATTCCATCCTTTTCCTCATTTCTAATAATTTATGACTCCTTGGGTAAGAAACTTCAGGCAAGCTTTGATTTCAGATAGAATTCTTGCCTTTTTTTTTTTTTTTTGAGCAGCCCATCTGTTTAACCCTTACCATTAGCTGTGCCTGATTCTATGGTGTAAAATTGGTATTGCAGATAAGTGGATAGCAGATATACAAAAGCTGTGTCCATATGTTGTACCATGGGAGTTGACAAATGGTAGTTAGAAAAGGAATGATGAACTCTAGTGTCAGACAGCCCTGATAGAAATCAGGCCATTGATATCTTATGACTATGTGGTTCCTTTGAGTTGATCCCTGGGATCAGCGCCAGAAAAATAAATGAGAACCAGAGACCAAATTAAGTGTTGCCTGATCATTATGTCAAGGACAAAAGCAGGAAGATAAAAATTGCAAAGCCAAATAGACACCTGACAAAGGAGAAATAATGGCAGCTGTAACCATAGTTTGGAAATAAGAAGTGGAACAAATGAGCCTGAACTTACTCACCATCTGTTCAGAAACAAGAGGAGCCTCAGAAAGTACGCTGGCCTTGGGAGTCTGGTGATGGTCTTCCACATCTTTGCCTAGCTTCCTGTGGATGGGGTAACTTGGGAAAGGTAGCCTGTTTTTTTTTTTTCCCCCCCTGAATTTCAGTTTCCTTATCTGTTAGGTGGAGATAATGTCACCCCTCTGTCTCCAACATCAGCACATATTAGTTCTCTAAGAGCTTTGTTTGCTCTAACATCTGCTGCCCATCTCCAGAACCCAACTTCTGGCATTAGTGTCTTTCTGTGGCTATAACCATGCCCATGACAAATGCTGTTAACGTATGTGAGCAGGAAAATACAATGCAATAACAAGAATGTGGGATTCTTACTATATAACTCTGACTTCCAGTCCTTCTTCTTTTCATGGATGATCTTGAAAACTTACTCATCTTTTCTGGATCTCAGTTCCCTCACACTCACATGGTTGTTGTGAGGTAATGCTCACAAAGTACTTAATACAATGTCCTGGCACATAAATAATTTTTACCATCCATCCTACAGACTACTAAACTGTATTATTACTGTTGCTGTTAACATTGTCAAAGTATACATTTTAAACCTTTAAAAACATATAAAAATCTATATTGAGTACACCTCAAAGTTTAGTTGAAATCATGAAAGAGGGAAGTGGCAGGATAGTAAAAGAAACTCAGAAAAGTTGGTGAAGGAGAGCATGATGATATATGGTTAAGTCATATACAGAACTGTCAATGTCTTAAGAGGCCAGGAAAACTGTAAACTCTAAAGTTATGCTTTTTACTTGGAATTTATTAACTTTTATCTCCATTGGACAAAGATATCTCACAATTTATCAATCTTCTATAAATTAATACTTAATCTTATGCAGGGCCTGAGCCTTAATGAATAATAAATATTAAGTCGAGTTAAATGATAGCTGTAGAGAATCAGGAGTCTCAATAGCAGGCTTGTTAGCAAATGCCTTACCATGATCACTGAAGATCTGGTATCTCCTCACCTCACTTCCAAGCTTTAGGCAATTATTTTCTCTTTGGGTTTGGTAAGTGAATCATTCTCCTGTCTAAGTCCATGGTTTTCTGGGACCCAGGCTTTGCAAGGGGGCGGGGGTCAAGCTAAAACAACCCACCTTCTGACCTTTTGTAACCAAATTAAATCATCATAAATATCTTCATGTTTGAAAATTTGAGGACATTCGGTAATGAGGAAGGGAAAAGAAACTGGAACCTGGAGCTGAAACAAGTTTAATTTTTATTTTCATGGGGAGTGTGACCTCTTTTTGGGTGGAGTATTTAGAAATGGGCATGTTTTGCATCCACAGCAGCCAACTGCATGGGAGCATCAGACAATTATGTCCGTATCTGAGCAACATTTCCCTTAAACTTCAGCAGTCATCCCTTTCTCCCTGTCCTCTTCAGATAAAGGTCTTGTTTGTTTTTTCAAGCCATTTCATTTTCCTTTATTCGTTATCTCTCTCCCTAATCTTTCCCACTTTTTTTTCCTATTCTTCCTGGGTCTTTATATTTACTTAGAGCAATTTTTCCTCCTTTCTTTTTTATTTTTTGACTCTTT